>NW_006927596.1:5785-6527 GCF_000298275.1 Orycteropus afer afer | reverse complement strand
TTTTTGACTGAGTCTCTTGGGTTTTCTAGGTATAGGATCATATCATCAGCAAACAGGGATTGTTTTACTTCTTTATCAATTTGGATGCCTTTGATTTCCCTTTCTTGCCTTATGGCCCTGGCTAGGTCTTCCAGTACAGTGTTGAATAGAAGTGGTGATAGAGGGGGTCCTTGTCTGGTTCCTGTTGTTGAGGGGCATGGTTTCAGTCTCTCTCTGTTAAAATGATGTTGGCTGTTGATTTTGCATAGATGCCCTTTATTATGTTGAGGAATGTCCCTTCTATTCCTATTTTGCTGAGAGTTTTGATCAGGAATGGGTGTTGCATTTTATGAAATGACTTTTCTGCATCAATTGATATGATCATGTGGTTCTTTTTCTTTGTTTTATTTATGCAGTGGAGTATGTTGATTGTTTTTCTAATGTTGAACGATCCTTGCATACCTGATATGAACCCCACTTGGTCATAATGAATGATTTTCTTGATATGTTGTTGGATTCTATCAGCTAGTATTTTGTCGAAGATTTTTGCATTTATATTCATGAGGGATATTATTTTACATCTATATTCATGAGGGTCTGTAATTTTCCTTTTGAGTGATGTCTTGCCTGGTTTTGGTATCAAGGTTACGCTTGCTTCATAAAATGAATTAGGAAGGATTCCATCCTTTTCTATGTTTTGGAATAGTTTGAGTAGGATTGGTGTCAGTTCTCTGAATGTTTGGTAGAATTCTCTGGTGAAACC
>NW_006927596.1:3204-3760 GCF_000298275.1 Orycteropus afer afer | reverse complement strand
TGGATTTCTATCTGTAGATTTAGAATCATTTCTGATTTTTCATTTATTTTGTCATTTTTTTTTCTTGTATTTTCTTCCAAAATTCTTCTAGAGTTTTGTCTATGTTTTTCTTGGTCTGTCTCTCAATCCTTTGAAGATACCTAAATATAATTCTTTTGAGTTCCTTGTCAGAGAGTTGCAATGCTTCTTCTTCCTCAGGGATGTATTCTGGGTCTGTATCCTGCTCCCTTGTTTCTACCACTTTATCTTGCTTATTTGTGTGGACTGTGATGGTCTGTTGTCTCTGAGACACTATGGTGTTATTGTATTTAGATCTCTGTTAACTGTTTGTGAAGAGCAGCCAAGGGTGTGTCAGGCTCTTCTTGGTGGTTGTTTATCATTGGCCCATTGGTAGAGAAGGAAGCGGTAGCTCTCACTCAGTAATTGAAGCTGTAGGAGGTGTGTGTGTAGTTGTGTCATATAGGGACTGTTGCTATCTTCCACTCAGTTAAACAAAAATAGCAATTGAATAGCCATCAAAAAAATAAATAAAAGCAAATGGACAAAAAAATACATC
>NW_006927596.1:2381-3104 GCF_000298275.1 Orycteropus afer afer | reverse complement strand
AATTGCAACCAGGAACAGGGGAAAGAAGAAAAGGTGATAACTAGAACCTGGGAAGGCAATATAGAATAATAGTAAATAGGACAAAAGTAATAATAATAGCAGTAGTTTTAACACAGACAAAAACAAACAAACTCAAAAACAGAAGAAAGAAAAAAAAAAAATAGGGCCAGGGAGGGCACCCAGGCTCCACCTGAGTGCACAGACTGGGATGAAATTACTAGTGGCCCAGAAAGTGGGTGGGTGTGAGGGATGGCCGCACCTCCGTTCACCAAGACGGTGTCAGGTATAAGAGTAACAAGGAGAATATCGCACCTTTCTAGTAGTCCGGGTCTGGAATGTCCTTGGGGTTCCTGGCAAGTGGAGCCTGTTCTTAAATCTCTGGAATCTGGGAGAATGCTGTCACTTTAAATATCCAAAATGGTCAAGCCACTTGTAAACATTCAAAATGGCTGCACCTCTCCTGACAGAGAAAAGTCCACAGCTCAGCCTGCCCCCCTCTTCACTGCTTCCCCTTTTATTCCCCAGCCACCAGAGCAGTGCTCCGTGCAATACCTGGCTAGCAGGGCCAATTTTTAGGTTAATTCTTATATCCTACTACCACTCAGCAATATCTAAGCTGTCTGTGCCTTCAGGATTGCTGCCAGACCGCAGCTCCGTATGTCTCCTTTTTTGGTGTTTTCATGCAAATTCTTCTGCTAGTTGGAGTTTAGTCCACTTCTATAT
>NW_006927596.1:0-1776 GCF_000298275.1 Orycteropus afer afer | reverse complement strand
TGGATTCTGTTGGCTAGGATTTTACTGAAGATATTTTCTTCTTTATTCATGTAGGGTATTGGTCTGTATTTTTCATCTTTAGTGGTGTCTTTGCCTAGTATGGGTGTTAGGATTGTGCTTGCTTCGTAGAATGAATTTGAGAGTATTCCATCTTTTTCTATGTTGTGGAATATTTTGAGCAGAATTGGTGTCAGCTTTTCTCTGAATGTTGGTAGAATTCTCCAGTGTAGCTGTGTTGGCCAAAACTTTTTTTTTTTGTTTTTGGAAGTTTTTTTATGACGTGTTCAATTTCTTGTTTTGTTATCTGTCTGTTCAAATTTTCTGCCTCAGTCTATATTAGGTTAGGTCAGGAGTGTATTTGTAGAAATCTGTTCATTTCTTCTAAGTTTTCAAATTTGTTGGAATACAGTTCTTCATAGTATCCTGTTATTATTCTTTTTATTTTGGTTGGTTCTCTTGTGATTTCTTATTTGTGTTATTTGCATCTTCTCCTTTTCCTTTGTTAAATTTGCCTGTGCTTTCTTGATTTTATTAATCTTTTCAAAGAACCAGCCTCTAATCTTGTTGATTCTTCTTGTTTTTCTGTTCATTTATTGCTGCTCAAATCTTTATTATTTATTTTCTTGTGCTGACTGTAGGCTTTTTTTGCTGCTCTTTCTCTGATTGTTGGAGATGTTGGGTTAAGGTGTTGATTTTGGCCTTTTCTTCTTTCTTGATGTATGTATTTATTGCTGTAAATTGCCCTCTGATCACAACTTTTGCTGTGTGATTTTGGTATGTTGTATTTTCATTCTCAGTTTATTGAAGGAATTTTTAAATTTCCATCAGCCAGTTGTTAAGCAGTTTCCTAGTGTTTTTTTCCCCTTTATTTTCCTATTGCTGATTTCTAATTTTTTTTTTTTTTCACTCTGGTCTGAGAAAATGCCTTGCAGTATTTCAATATTTGTAAATTTATTGAGGCTTGTTTTTTGGCCAAACATATGGTATATTCTGGAGAATGTTCCATGCGTACTGGAAAAGAATATATATTGTGCTGTTGTTGGGTGAAGTGTTCTGTATGTGTCTATGAGAACAAATTGGTTGATTTTATTGTTTAGTTCTTCTTTGTCTTGGGTTTCTTTCTACTTGTTTTATGTTTCATTGAAAGTAGTATATTAAAGTCTATTATTACTGTGGTAGGAGCTCTGTTAGAGTTGTTTATTTCTGTCCTCATTTCTGTTAAAGTTTGATTTATGTATTTTGTAGCTCTTTCATTGAGTGCATAGATATTTAGTATGGTTATGTCCTCTTGTTCAATTGATCCTTTAATCATTATATATAATGTCCTTCCTTGTCTTTCATGGTTATAGTTGTCATAAAGTCTATTTTATTGAAAATTTATATTGCCACTCCTGCTTTATTTGATTACTGTTTCCTTGATATATTTTTTTTCTAACCTTTGATTTTTAGTTTGTTTTTGTGTCTAAGGTATATCTCTTATAGGCAGCATATTGCTAGGCCATGTTTTCTCATCCATTCTGCAACTTTCTGTCTTGTGATTGGTGCATTTAATCCATTTATGTTTAGTATAATTATTGACAAGTATTAATTTATTGCTGTGTTTTCTTGTGATATTGCTTATTTCTTTGTTCTATATTATTTTCTGTGCTGAGCTTATCTTATTTCTGTATTTTTAAAATCATTTCCTTTGTTGCTATTATTTTAGTATTTGCTGTATATTTGCAAGGCTATAAGTCTTTATGGAAGCAGACTGCCACATATTTCTCCTATGGAGTG
>NW_006927595.1:6001-6847 GCF_000298275.1 Orycteropus afer afer | reverse complement strand
TATGGCATAAATAGACTATCAAACATAACTCAAAATGCACAGATAGCAGAAGAGAAACCAGATTATAGGGACCTTCTAAAAATTAAATTTTTATGTGCTTCCAAAGACTTCTCCAAAAGAGTCAAAAGAGAACCTACAGATTGGGAAAAATATATATTTGGTAATAACATATCTGAAAAGGGACTTATCTGTAGAATTTGTAGAAAACTCCAACACCTCAATAACAAAAAGACAAACAATCCAATTAAAAAATGGGCAGAAGACATGAATAGACACTTCACCAAGGACGATATCAAGCAGCCAACAAACATATGAAGAAATGCTCACGATCATTAGCTATTAGAGAGATGCAAGTCAAAACAACAATGAGATACCATCTTACTCCAGCACTAGTAGCAAAGTTCAACAAGACAGAAAATAACAAATACTGGCAAGGATGTGGAGAGTTTGGTACTCTCATACACTGCTGGTGGGACTGTAAAATGCTACAACCATTGTGGATAGCAGTATGGCGATTCCTTCAAAAGTTGGAACTAGAAATACCATTTGACCCAGCTATTCCATTACTAGGTATATATCCTGAAGAAGTGAGAGCCATGACAAGAATATACATATGCACACCCATGTTCATCACAGCACTATTTACAATAACCAAACAATGGAAACAACCTAGGTGTCCATCAACTGAGGAATAGATATCCAAACTATGGTACATAGACACAATGGAATACTATGCAACCCTAAAGAATAATGTAGAATCTGCAAAACACTGCATAATGTGGATGAACTTGGAGGACATTATCCTGAGTGAAATAAGTCAATCATAAAAGGACAAATGATGTATTA
>NW_006927595.1:0-3931 GCF_000298275.1 Orycteropus afer afer | reverse complement strand
CCCACCAGCCACTCCTCAGAAGGAAGATGGGGCAATCTACTTCTGTAGTGATACTGCCTCGGAAACCCAAGGAGGGGTCGCTATGAGTTGGGTCTGACTCGATGGCACATAACAACAACAACAACATGTGCAAAATACTGAATGATGCAGAAATCATGGAAACAAGATTGGAAAAATACAGAGAATCACCTTGCAAAAAAAGAATTGGTAAGTATTTATCCATTTTAGGAGATAGCATGTGGTTGAGAACTGATGGTATTGAAAGAAAGCTAAACTGCATTGAAGGATTTGGAACAAAAAACAAAAAAAGGCACAACGCACTACCATCAAGTCGGATCCGATTCATAGTGACCCCAGCTAAGGTTGTAGTTACTTCTTGGCCACAGCCAGCTCCCCAGAGGTAGTTGGAACTGTGAGCTTGGGACCATAGTTGCAGGGAACATCAAGCTCAATTAGCATAACATACTACACAAGAATGTTGTTCTATATCCTACTTTCTTGAGTAGAGACTGGGATCTTAAAACCTTGCAAGCAGCCATCTAGATGCAACAATGGGTCTCTTCTTGTCCACAGCAAAGAAGAATTTAGAAAACCAAACATGCATGGAAACAATTAGTCCAAGTGACTAGTTCACCATGCGATCTTCAGCCTATATGACTACAAGAGCAGAAGAACTAGATGGTGCCCACTTACCACTGTCAACCACTCAGAGGGGGATCTATATAGGAGATCCTGGATAGAGTGGGGGAACAACGTGGAATAAAACTCAAAACCATTAAAAAAAAAGCAGGGAGCAGTTTTGTTGGTCTGATAGAGGCTGTTGGAACCACTGAGACTATGGCCCTATTTGCCTTTCAGGCCTGGAGCTGAACACATTCCTGTGGCTTTCAGTCAAACAAAATTCGGCCATATGAGCTGGGCAATTATATTAGGTAGATATACTCCTTGGAGAGAACAATTATGAACAAATAGAAGGGCTGTATATGCACAAGAAGACAGATCAGGTGGCAGGAGTGCATGAGATGGGAGGACACAGGGAAGAGGTATCTACGGGGAGGAAATGGTAGGAGAGCTGTTGCACTGTGGAAAGTTGCAGTCAATCTCATGAAACAAAGTTACATGAGCTGCTGTATAGAAAGTGAATCTACTCCGAAAACTTTCAGCCTAATCACAATAAAAGAAAAAGAATGCAGTTAAAGGAAGAATTACCCGGGCTTTCTTGCCTTTTTCCTCATCCTACATTGGTGAGTAGCGACCGGGGTCTTAAAAGCTTTCAAGCAGCCGTCTAAGATACACCTAATGGTCTCTTATGTGTGGAAGCAAAGAAGAGTAAAAAAAAAGAGCATTTGGAAGCAATCAGCCCTAGGACACAATGGCCCTCGAGACGAAAATTAGATGGTGTGCAGCTGCCAATACCAACCACTTGGGGAAGGATCAAAGCTGGAGATCTTGGATAGAGTGGGTGAAAAAACGTGGAACAAAATCCAAAAACTCAATAATGACCAGAATTACTTGTCAGATGGAGTCTGGTGAGACCCTCAATACTATGACCCTGGGATACATTCTGGGCCTGGAATAAAACTCAGTACCAGGGGCAAGCTCTCAGCCCAAGTGTTTACAAGATGTACATGCAGACCACTCAACTCAAGGTGACACAAACATATACTCTAAGGAATACATCCCTTGGAGAAATAGACCAGGGGCACCAGAGGGGTAACATTCACATGGAGGAAATGCAGGACAAACAGAAGTGCATAACTTTGAGGGGCATGGGGCCAGGGAGTGTTACTGGGCAGGTAGGGAAGGAGACTGGGTAAGGGTTGGGCATGGTAAATGGGAAGTGAAACTAAATGTATATGTAACATTGAATATAAAACAAATTCTTAAAATAAAAAATAAAAGAATGACTTAGGCTTTCCAGTCTTCTTAATTTACTTTTCTTTTTCTAGTAGTGAAGAATTGGAGAAATAAAGTGCATCAGGTAGGGTTCTAACAGCAAGAGACATAAATTGCTTCAAAAAATAAATTTACTGAGAATATGGGTAACTCAAAGAACCTATGGATAAGCTGAGGGAATTGAACATGACACAACTGGGTTAGAAATCAAACAACAACTCAACAGTTTGCTTAGAATATCAATTTTGCTACTGCTCCCACTGTTGGTTTTAGCCACCATTAGAATTGTACCTGATACTTATATTGTTGAATGTCATAACTTTTGCTTCCAAATGCCAAAACTCTGAATGGATTTTAATTATTCATTTGGCTTTGCATTACTTTGTAAGAATCCAAGAGCAAGTGAGATCTTTGATTAGCCAAGTCTAATTCACTTGCATAAGATATCACTACTAGGTTTAGGTATTAAGTAGTCCCATCCCTCAAAGAAGTCACAAACATTGATGGCATAGTGCTAACTTACAGGGAAGATATATATTGTTTTACGACATATTATACTCAGCATATATGTTGTTGTGGTTGTTATGTGCCATAAAGTTGGCTCAGACTCGTAGCCACCCTATGTGCCACAGAACTAAACACTTCCCGGTCGGTTCTTCATCATCCTCTTAATCATTGCTATGCTTCAGTTCATCATTGCAGCTATTGTGTCTTGTTGAGGGTCTTCCCCTTCTTAACTGACCCTCTGCTTTACCAAGCATGATATACTTCTCCAGGGAATGGTCCCTTCTGACAACATGACCAAACCAGCTGAGAAGAACTCTGACCATTCTTGTTTCCAAGGATTATTCTGGCTACACTTCCTCCAGAACAGATTTGTTCATTCTTCTGGAGCTATGTTCATCATTCTTCAACAACACTACAATTCAAAGGCATCAACTCTTCTTTGGTCATCCTTATCATTGTCCAGCTTTCACATGCATATGAGGCAATTGAAAATACCATGGCTGGGTTAGGCATACTTTAGTCTTCAGAGTGATATCTTTGCTCTTCAAGAGTTTAACAAGGTCATTTGCAGCAGACTTGCCCAGTGTAATATGATATCTGCTTTCTTGACCCTGACCATGGGTGTTGATTGTGGATCTAAATAAAATGAAATCTTTACAACTTCAAACATTTCTCCATTTATTGCGATGTTGCTTTTAGGTCCAGGTGCAAGGATTTTGTTTTCTTTATGTTGATGTGTAATCCATACTGAAGACTTTGATCTTCATCAATAAGTGTTTCAAGCCATCTTCACTTTCAGCAAGCAAGGTTGTATCATCTGCATATTAAGTCTTCCTCACATCTGCATGTGAGTCTTCCTCCAATCCTGATACTGCATCCTTATTCATATAGTCCAGCTTCTTGGATTATTTGCTCAGCATAGAGATTGAATAGCTATGGTGAAAGGATACAGCTCTGACATATACTCTCCCTGTCTTTAAACCACAAAGTATTCCATTGTTCGGTTCAAATAATACCTTTATGAGAAGAGTTAAGTCTTCTAGAACTCCCCGCATTCTTCACAATGTTATATCTAATTTGTTATTGTCAACACAATTGAATGCTGAACTCAACAAAACACAGGTGAACATATTTCTGGTATTCTTTGTTTTTGACCAAGATCCATGTGACATTAGCAATGATACCCTTTGCTATACATCCTCTTCTGAATCCAGTTTGCATTTCTGGAAATTCTGTGTCAATATACTCCTGCAACCATTTTTGGATTATCTTTAGTTAGATTTTACATCTGTGTGACATTAATTATAACAATCTGTTGGATCACTTGTTTTAGGAATTGACACAAATATTGATCTTTTCCTGTTGGTTAGCCAGGTAGCTGTCTTCCAAATTTCTTGACATAAATGATTAAATGCCTCCAGGACTTCATCCATTTATTGAAACAGCTCAGTGGCTCCTCTATCAGTTCTTGAAGCCATGTTTTTCACCAATTTCTTCAGGACAACTTGGATTACCTTTTTTTTTTTTT
>NW_006927594.1:6859-7405 GCF_000298275.1 Orycteropus afer afer | reverse complement strand
ATACCATCTTGCTCCAGCACTAGTAGCAAAGTTCAACAAGACAGAAAATAACAAATGCTGGCAAGGATGTGGAGAAATTGGGACTCTCATACACTACTGGTGGGACTGTAAAATGGTACAACCATTGTGGAAAGCAGTATGGTGATTCCTTCAAAAGTTCAAACTAGAAATATCATTTGACCCAGCTGTTCCATTACTAGGTATGTATCTTAAAGAAGTGAGAGCCATGACAAGAGCAGACATGTGTACACACCCATGTTCATCGCAACACTATTTACAATAGCCAAAAGATGGAAACAACCTAGGTGTCGGTCAACTGAGGAATGAATAACCAAACTATGGTACTTGCACACAATGGAATACTATGCAGCCCTAAAGAATAATATAGAATCTTCAAAACACTGCATAATGTGGATGAACTTGGAGGACATTATGCTGAGTGAAATAAGTCAATCACAAAAGGACAAATATTGTATTATTCCATTGTTTTAAAAGTCAAGGAAACGTTTATCTATGGAAGGACATTTTCTTTGTTGGTTACCAGCG
>NW_006927594.1:3190-5814 GCF_000298275.1 Orycteropus afer afer | reverse complement strand
TTGGGAGGAAGTGGGAAGGGAGCTGTTGCATTGTGGTAAATTGTGGTCAATGTCATGAGATAAAGTGTATGTGAATTGCTGTATGGAAAGTGAATTTGCTCTGTAAACCTTCACCCAAATCACGATAAAAAAAATAATAATAAATAAGAGAATGGAAAGACATACCACACAAACAGTAACCAAGAATGAGATGGTTACCAATTTGTGTCATATTAGTCGACTACCAAAATTGAATCAAAAGTAATAGAAGACTTAGAGAAAGAAAATTCTAGGTCCAGGTCTGAAAAATTACAACTTGTTTTATGAGGCCAGTACAAATGTGATGCCAAAATTTGAGAAGGAAATAACAAGAAAGAAGAAATACAGGCTAATCTCTTTATGAAAATAGATGCAGAAATCTCAGATAAAATATAGCAAGCCAAATCTACAAATATACAAAAAAATATTTTTTATTGTAGCAATGCATGTTGATTTTACATTCAAAATTAATTTCTATACTTCATCACTATAATAGACTAATAAGGAAGAGAACATGATCATTTCAAATATATACAGAAAATACATTTGATGAAATTCAATTTATTTACATAAAAATATAAAATTAGGACTAGAAGGGAACTTGCTTAATATAAGAAAAGATGTCTAAAAAAGCCTATTGCAGACATTATAGTTAATAAAATCTCCTCCTGAGGTTGAGAATACGTTAGGGTTATCTGCTATCATCCCTGTTATTCAACACTGCACTCAAAGTTCTAAAGAGTCACTATGGCAAAATGTAGGAACCAAAGATAAAAGGACTGGACAAGAAGGAAAAAATTGTCCATAGGCATAGATGACATGATTATATAAGAAAATCCGAAAGACCCTACAGACATTTACTTCTCGTAAATAATGCACTTAACACACAAACACACTGTTGTCTGCACTCTGGGGCCTAGGCTGGTAGTTACTTCTCTCTGCCGCCTTGCCAGTCATCCTGATGAAGCCAAAGAGAATTGACCCATGTACTGCCTCTGACATCTGCCCCAAAGTGACCTACATCCTTACAGCCACATCATTGGCCAAAACATGTCATACAGCTATTCCTGAGTTCAATAGTTGGGCTGTTTTATCCTCCTGAGGGGAGAACCACTATAGAGATACTTGACAAACTGCAATACAAATATCTCCCTCTTTTTGAAGTTTGCTTTACATCACTTTGCTTTCACAAAAGATGTATATTAGTACCTGTTTTGCTAATGAAAGAAATTTAAAGCGGCTTTTCACTTTTATGAAAAAGGCGAACTGTACAGTGTTTGTTTTGCAACCAGCAGTTAAAGAGGTAACATGCACCCTGAGCAGTGAGGGTGGCATTACCAAGTTCCTTCCTGGGGACCTAAACTTAGCATCTCAGCATCAAGACACTATAGCTTTCAAATGTGTCTGTGAACACTATATGTTAGAGTTATTTTAGGTTTTATGTGTTATTTGGTATCATTTGGTAGGTTATTTTTGGGGTCTAGGAATGCTCAAAAACTTTTCTCATATAAATTAATGGTAATTGTTTCTTTCTTCATGACATTTTGGCTTACAGAAGGTTTCATACAAAAGTCTTACTTTCAGATAGCGAGGGAAACCTATATAACTTACTGTATCAGTAAACTGGCAAATTTCCATCAAGTTGGGAAAGAAGCAGGGAGGAAAATGGCCAACGAAAATTTCCAAGAGTGGACTTGCCAAAGAACAGGCATGTTTAAGCTTAATTTTAAAAGTCATTTGCTTTGCTGCAACACAAACTCCTCTTGCTCCCCAAACATCTGATAAAGCTCATTACACACACAAATGCTTTGTGTGAGTATTTGTTGAAAATGAGAGAAAGGGAAAGAATTTCAGATCTGAATCTGTAGAGTAGAAAGACCAACTACAGGAGGGAAGAAGCTCATGAGAACAGGAGTTCAGCTAAAGAAGAACCTAGAGCCAGCAGTGACTCCAAGAATTGATGCCCCAGAGAATTTTCAGAAATCTGGAGAAGGGCTTTGGAATTCCCATAGGATAAGATAAGAAGCTTGAGCTAATTTTATCTAAATCTCAAAGGACACAGCTTTTTTTTTTTTTTTTTAATTAGAAACTAATTAGCAGATATTATAGTTGTTTTAAAAACCCCAACCACATCTAAATTATGAGGGAGCTGAGTATTGTGCTGGGCTCTTCTTGGCTTGGCATAAAGTTACTCGAGGGGATCAATAAAGAACCTTAACCCTTGTGTATTGCAAAGGGTCTATATGGATTTTCTTCTCATCTAACAAAGCTAATAGAGTTAATAAATGTTATCCAAAGCTTAAAAACTGACCTCAATTCCCTGAGATAGAAACATGATGGTTCTGATGTTAAATCCAGGAGCCTTGGTGGTGCAATGGTTTAGCGCTCAGCCACTAACTGAAAGGTCAGCAGCTTGAACTCATCAGCCAATCCATGGGAAAAAGATGTGGCAGTCTGCTTCTATAAGGATTACAAGCTTGGAAATTATATGGGGGCAGTTCTACTCTTCACAATAAGTTGGAATTGACTAGATGGCTATGGATTTGGTTTGGGTTTTTTTTTTTTTTTTTTAATTGTGATTTTGGTGAAAGTATACAGAACAAATT
>NW_006927594.1:2012-2550 GCF_000298275.1 Orycteropus afer afer | reverse complement strand
ATCTTTGGTTTTCTTCATTCTTCCTTGCTCTGGATGAGGACAGACCCATCATTGCCTCTAGATGGCTGCTTGCAAGCTTTTAAGACCCCAGTTGTTACTCACCAAAGTAGGAGGTAGAACAATATTTTGTGGAGTATGTTATGCCAATTAAGCTTGATGTCCACCAAGCCCAAAGATTCAACTACTCACTCGCTCCCTCTGGGTAGCTGGCTGTGACCAAGAACTGACTACAATCTTGTCCCTTGTAAGCTCTACTATACACCTGGGGATCTTTACAGATCATACAAATACACTTGTAGAACCATTGTCTGACAACGCTATACATGGTCTTGGTACACCCCTGCTACATAGACATATCTAATAGTTCACCCCGCCCACCCATCTATCCACTCATATACCCATGTTTGCCTTCACTGACAACGCAGTACTACTGTATGTGCAAAAGGGTTCATCTTTGTTGTCTGCATCTCCCATGTACCTCTCTCGGTCTTCCTCTTCCTCAATGTCACTATGTTGATCACTCACATTTGGTATACTT
>NW_006927594.1:0-522 GCF_000298275.1 Orycteropus afer afer | reverse complement strand
ATCCCTTGTCAGATATGTCATTGCCAAATATTCTTTCCCAATCTGTAGGTTCTCTTTTGACTCTTCTGGAAAAGTCTTTGGAAGCACATAAAAAGTTAAATTTTAGAAGGTCCCATTCATCTAGTTTCTCTTCTGCTGTATGTGCCCTTTGTGTTATGCTTGATAGTTTATTTATGCCATATATTAGGGCCCCTAAATTTGCCCCTAGTTTTTCCTTGAGAAACTTTATAGTTTTAGGTTTCACATTTAGGTCTTTGATCTATCTGGAGTTAGTTTTTGTGTCTGGTGTGAGGTACAGATCTTGTTTCATTTTTCTGCAAATGGATATCCAGTTTTGCCAGCACCATTTATTGAGCAAACATTCTTTTCCTCATTTAATGGATTTTACCCCTTTGTCAAAGATCAGTTGACCATAGGTTGATGGATCTATTTCTGGGTTCTCAATTCTATTCCATTGGTCTATGTATCTGTCATTGTACCAATACTAGGCAGTTTTGACTACTGTGGCTGTATAGTAGGTTT
>NW_006927593.1:5861-6882 GCF_000298275.1 Orycteropus afer afer | reverse complement strand
GAATCGACTTGATGGCAGTGAGTTTGGTTGTTTTGGAGTTTATTTGTGAATGGCAGGATTCTGGGTGATTTTTACTTAGTTTTATGTATGTTTCTCATACTTGCTACCATGCACCTGTTTAACTTGTATTATTAGAAATAAAATGAAAGTTTTGAAGGGAAAAAAAGTGATTAGGCTTAAGACTCTATCCTGATATGGCCTCATTAACATAACATAGAAAGCCATCTTCCCAGTTGGGATTACATTCACAGGTATAACCAAAAACCAAACCTACTGCCCTCCTGTTGATTCTGACTCATAACAACCCTATAAGAGAGAGTAGAACTGCTCCATAGGGTTTCCAAGGCTGTAAATCTTTAAAGAAGCAGATTGCCCCATCTTTCTCCTGTGGAGTGACTGGTGGGTTCAAACAGCCAAACTTTTTGTTAGCAACCATATGCTTTAACCATTGTGCCACCAGAGCTCCTCATAGAATCGACAACACATATTTTTTGGGGACACAATTCAATCCAGCAAAGTGAGGTGCCACACTTCCCTTTCCCACTTGTCTCAAACAACTCCTCCCAGTTCCCTCCTTGCTGGCCAAACTTTGGGTCTCCTGGTCTCCATCAGACCTTTGCAATTGCTATTCTGCCACCTGGAACACTCATTACTGGTAACACAGTTGGCTCATCCTCACTCTTCTTGTCTCAGATCTGATGATATCTTCTCAGAGGGTACTTCTCAGAGAATCCCATGTAAGGTTACCCCCTTTCCATCAATTATATATCACTTTGTTTATACCCTTCCTTCTATTCTCATAATTCTCCTGTATTCGCATTTGTAACTTGGGTATATGAAAGAAACAAAGAAGGAGGGACCTTGTCTATATGGCCCATTCCCCCATTCCTTATTGTTGTTGTTATGTGCTGTCGAGTTGGACCTGACTCATAGCGACCCCTCCTTGGGTTTCTGAGACGGTATCACTATGGAAGTAGATTGCCCAATCTTCCTTCCAAGGAGTGGCTGGTGAGTTTGAACC
>NW_006927593.1:0-5356 GCF_000298275.1 Orycteropus afer afer | reverse complement strand
CCGTTCCCATCAGAGATGAGTACATTGTTCCTGGGGTGCCACTTCAATTCTAGCAGCGTCTAACTACTGCCTTTCAAGGCTGTTATCACATCAAAGTTGTTTGTTGAGCCTGGCAAAGTAATAACCGTGGGCGTGTTTCTTCTTTTATTCTGAAGACTAATGGCTGCTCCTTTCCCCTGTACACTCTAATGAGAACAATTAAATCTCCATTAGATGGAGAACAGAAGTGTGAACAAAAGGCTGATGTCTTGATCACTCATGAGTACTGTTGGGGGAGGGAACAGCTGGAAGGAATTGTAGGTGACCTGCTGAGTTTTTTCAACCTGTGTGAATATTAAGAGTGCTCATTGGCTCATGGATCCTGAGAACCTCTGTCATTCTCTGGAACGATGGATTTGAAAAGGCTCCCTAGACTTTCACTGTGGGGACAGGGTATGAGAGAATGATCAAGAGAATTTTACTGTTTCTTTGATTGGGACAACCTTGCCCTTTAAAGGGCATCAGAATCTTCTCCAAAGCTTATTTGCAGCTTCAATTATCAGCAGGTGTATCTTTAACAGAATAGAACAAAAAGAACGGAACAAAGCCAGACTCCAGTGAAATTAGCAAGCTTACTACAGAGAGCATTATTTATGTCAAATCTGTTGATTCATTCTCTCCTTTCTTTGTTTATCTTTCAGAAACCTTTCCAGTAACCGGCTCACCACTCTGTCCTGGCAGCTTTTCCAGACTCTGAGTCTTCGGGAATTGTAAGTTCAGTTTTGAAGACCATCCAGGTAATGGAGTGGTAGTTGGGTCAGAAAAAGTACCAACACCTGAAGGCGAAGAGTACACCTGAAGGGAGTATTTGCACTGAATCACCTGGAATGTGCAATGTTGGATGGGATGATCTGGAGTGTACCATGTTCAGTGAGAGCTAGGAAGACCCACTCCATCACTTGATTTCTGATCCTTTTTCTGAGTACAATAAATTTTAGAAGAAAAGAATCTCTCTCTCTCTCTTTTTTTTTTTTTTTTAGCAAGAGCTGCTTTTTTGATCTATGTTATTGTTGTTAGGTGCTGTCAAGTGGTTTCTAATAGCACCCCTGTGCACAACAGAATGAAACACTGCCTGGCCAGTGCTTGAGCCCATTGTTGCAGCCACTGTGTCTTGTTGAAGATCTTTCCCTCAATCCATCTTGTTGAAGTCTTCCCCTTTTTCACTGACTGTCTACTTTCCTAAGCATAATATCCTGCTCCAGGGACTAGTCCTTCTGACAACATGACCAAAGCATGAGAGATGAAGTCTGGCCCTTCTCGAATCTAAGGAGCATTCTTGCTGTACTTTGTCCAAGACAGATTTTTTCATTATTCCAGCTGTCCTCAAAAAACAAAACAAAACAAAACAAAACAAAAAACCTCACTGCCATTGAGTCAATTCTGACTCCTAGAGTTTCTGAGGTGGTGTCTCTACGAAAGTAGATTGCCCAGTCTTCCTTCAGATAAGTGGCTTGTGAGTTTGAAGCGCTAGCCTTCTGGTTAGCAGTGAAATGCCTTAGGCAGTACACCACCAGAGCTCCCTCCAGCAGTCCATGATTCAAATGCATCAATTCTTCTTTGATCTTTATTCATTGTCCAGCTCTCATATGCATATGAAGCTATTGAAAATACCATGGCATACTTTACTCTTCAAAGTGACATCTTTGCTCTTGAACACTTGAAAGAGGTCTTTTGCAGCAGACTTGCCCTATGCAATATGTTATCATTTGATTTCTTGACTTCTGCTTCCATGGACATTGATTTTGGATCCAAGTAAAATGACATCTTTGACAACTTCAGTCTTTTCTCCATTTATCATGATGTTACTTCTGATCCAGTTGTGAGGATTTTTGCTTTCTTTATGTTGAGGTGTAATCCATACTGAAGACTGTAGTCATTGATCTTTACCAGTAAGTGGTTCATTTTAGCGAGCAAAGTTGTATTATCTGATATCGCAGGTTGTTTATGAGTCTTCCTGTAACACAATACTGTGTTCTGCTTCATACAGTCCAAGTTCTCAGATTATTTACTCAGCATACCAATTGAATAAGTATGGTGAAGGGATACAATCATGACACACACCCTTCCTGGTTTTAAACCTTTCAGTATCCCTTTGTTCTTCTCAAATGCCAGCCTTTTGGTCTATGTAGAGGTTCCTCACGAGCACAATTAGATGTTCTGGAATTCCCGTTCTTTGCAATGTTGTTCATAATTTGTTATGATCCACCCAGTTGAATTCATTTGCATAGTCAATATAACATAGGTAAACATCTTTCTGGTATTATTTGCTTTCAGCCAAGATCCATCTGATATCAGCAGTATTGTCTCTTATTCTGCGTCCTTTTCTGAATCCAGCTTAAGTTTCTGACAGTTTCCTCTCAATATACTACTGCAACTGTTTCTGAATTATTTTCAGCAAAATTTTACTTGTGTGTGATATTAATGCTATTGTTTAATAACTTCTGCATTCTGTTGGATCACCTTACTTGGAATTGGCACAAATATGGATGTCTTCCAGTCTGTTGGCCATAGGTAATAACAATAATAACAGTTACTTTAGTTACCTAGTGCTGCTATAACAAAATACCACAAGTAGGTGTTTTTAAAGAAGAGAGATTTATTTTCTCACAGTTCTGGAGGCTGAATTGATGTCTTATTCATGTCGATGCCTTCCTTTTGGTAGTTTCAGGCATGTCTTAGTTCCTTGGCTCATGTAGACAGTCCTCATGTGGCATCTTTCTTCCACAATATGTGCTTACCTGTGTGTTTAATCTGCTTTTTTTATAAGTGGGAAGTGAGTAGGTTTAGGACACAATCTTCACTGATATGGCCCTATTTACATAACAAAGAAAATCCTATTTCCAAATGGTATCACGGCCACAGTTATAGGGGTTAGAATTTCAACATACATTTTGGTAGGGGCACAATTTAACCCATAAAATTAGTATGAATATTGATAATAATAAACAAAAACTTTCAATTTATAATAAATAACATTCATAATATATACCTTTATAGATCATCAGGTATGGTTTCACTTACATGACCTTAGTTTTGTCATCATGAAAGTCACAGGAGGTACATTTTATGGGTAAGGATTCTGAGCTCTAGAAATGTGAGAGACTTAGCCAAGATTGCATTGCTAGTGGTTGGCAGAGCCAGGACTTGAACTCAGACTTTCCTACTTCAGATTGCATGTCCTTGTCTCTACTTGAAGAAGCTCTGGTGGTGTAGTGGTTAAGGAATTTGACTGTTAATCAAAAAAATGTTGGTAGTTTGAACCTACCAACCACTCTGTGAAGGAAAGATGAGATGGTCTGCTTCTGTAAAGATTTATATTACAGTCTTGGAAACCCAATTTGGGTCACTATGAAGTGGAGTTGGCTTGATGGCAGTGAGTTTTGTTTGATTTTTGTTTTGTCACCACTTATGATGTTCTGTCAGCTTACTTGGCTTGAGTATGGACATCCCATGGGGTGAAGGTCATATATTTATTCAATCACTGTGTGGGCCAGTTAGCCTTGCTGCATTCCAAAGCTGATCAATGTACTTCTATCCCAGCCAGCCATTTTGTGCAAACAAATGTTGGATGAATGAGTGAAAATTCGTGTCCACTGCTGGAAAAAATAACTCATGTTGATGTGTGAGTCATCAGGGTCATCTCTGTGCATGAAGGACAGCATATTACGTTGTAGGAATAAATCAAGGAATAAATTGAAAAGGAATTGAAGCATGAATGAAGTTAGAGAGTCAGGGTTCCAGAGACACTGCTCATGTGTTCCTTTTTATTTGGTGATTCAGATCCCAATTCACAGAGTACAGATTGTTTCACAATCTTTACCAATTGCACTGGCCCTGGACCTATGCTTATCCTGTCCACCTTTCACCTTATTCCTCCTCCACCTAGCCAGACCTAAGTTCATGGAGGAGTCAGAGCCTTACCTTTTCAGACCTGGCTGGTCAGCAAGGGAAATATTTACACTCAGCATCTCCATGATGACTTTGCACACTTGTACACCCTACTCATTCTCATGGACCTTGTAGTCTGGGTAAGAGAGAAACTGAGTTCCCCATGGTCTTTCAAAAGGCCATTCCAGAGGAAGGAATTTGAAGGATTGTCTCTTTAACAGTGTTAGAGTATTGAGGACAATACCACTGTAAACCTATAGCCTGTCCCATAAGGCTACTGCTCTGGTATGGCCAGCATAGGCATAGTGATCTGATTTCTTTAGTCACATTTGGCTATGTACACAAATGTACACAAATGAAAGCTCCTACCTGAGCTTACCCATTGCTGTCTTACCAATGCCAACTCATAGTGAACCTTTGGGACAGAGTACCGAGTTGTAATCTTTATGGAAGAAGACTGCCTCATATTTCTCCTGGGAGCAGCTGGTGGGTTTGAACTGCTGACCTTTTGGTTAGTAGCTGAGTGCTTAACCATTGTGCCCCCTGAGATCCGAGAAATAAGGTAGATGCATACTTATTTGTTTATAAAACACTGAAACGATTGACTATGTTAAAAGTTAATAGACAGACACCTAAATGTCTGGCTATTACACTTGATGTAGTATATTCATTCCCATCTTTGTAGATGTGTGTGGTAGAGTATGGATTCAAACCCTTGACCGTTATGCCAAACCATTTTCCAAGTTTTTTTTTTCCCTTAGAAGAAAATAAACATGATTATTGCAACTATTACTAACACTGATTTTTGAGCTCTTACTATGTGACAGGCACTGTGCCAAGCAATCTTTTCAACTCTATACATTAATTTAATCCTTACAATAATTCCACAAGGTAGGATTTTTATTATCCCTGGTAGTGCAGTGGTAAAAACACTCAAATGCTAACTGACAGGTCATCTGTTTGAACCCACCAGCTGCACCACAGGGCAAAAATGTAGCAATCTGCTTCCATAAAGATTTATGCCTTGTAACCCTATGGTGCAGTTCTATTCTGTCTTATAGGGTTGTTATGAGTCGGAATTGACTTGATGGTAGTAGGTTGGTTTTACATTTTAGGACATTGAAGTGCTTAGCATGGTTAAGTATCTTGTTTAAGATCATTCATTAAATAAGAGGTAGGATGGATTAAAACCCTTGACCACTATGCCAGCTTTTTAAATCTGTTTCCAATGCAAAGATCTACTCTACAATAATTCTTTTTTTTTTTTAATTTTTATTTTTATTGTGATTTGGGTGAAAATTTACAGAGCAAATACACTTTCCATACAGCAGATCACATACACTTTGTCTCATGACATTGACCACAATTTAGCACAATGCAACATCTCTCCCACTTCCTCCCGATAGGTACTGCTTCCCTGTGACTATCC
>NW_006927592.1:5942-6964 GCF_000298275.1 Orycteropus afer afer | reverse complement strand
CTGTCCACCCATCTATCCATCCATATACCCATGTTTTCCTTCACTGACAATGCAGTACTGTATGTGCAAAAGGGTTCATATTTGTTGTCTGTACCTCCTATGTACCAGCCACAACTGTTTTTGAATTATCTTCAGTAAGATTTTGCTTGTGTGAGATATTAATGATATTGTTTGACAATTTCCACATTCTGGGGGATCACCTTTCTTTGGAATGGGTACAAATATGGATCTTTTACAGTCAGTTGACCAGGTAGTTGTTCTCCAAATCTCTTGGCATAGCCAAGTGAGTGTCTCTAGTGGGGCGTCCATTTGTTGAAACATCTCAGTGGATTTTCCATCAATTTCTGGAGCCCGTTTTTCGCCACTTCCCTCAGTGCAGCTTCAACTTCTTCCTTCAGTACCACTGGTTCTTGACCATATGCCACCTTCTGAAATGGATGAACATCAACCAGTTCTTTTTGGTGCAGTAACTCTGTGTATTCCTTCCATCTACTTTTGATGTTTCCTGCATCATTCAATATATTGCCCATAGAATCTTTCAATATTGCAACTTGAGGCTTAAATTTCCTCTTCAGTTCTTTCAGCTTGAGAAATGCTGAGCATGTTCTTCCCTTTTGGCTTTCCAACTCCATGTCCTCACACATTTCATTATCATGATTGACTTTGTCTTCTCGAGCTGCTATTTGAAATCTTCTGTTTAGCTCTTTTATCTTGTCATTTCTTCCATTTGCTTTAGCTACTTTCTGTTAAAGGCAAGTTTCAGAGTTTCTTCTGACATCCATTTTGGTCTTTTCTTCCTTTCCTCACTTTTTAATGACCATGTGCTTTCTTCATGGATGATATTCTTGATGTCATCCCAGAATGCCTTTGGTTTTCGGTCATTGGTGTTCAATGTATCAAACCTATTCTTTAAATGGTCTCTAAATTCAGGAAGGATATAACTAAGGTTGTATTTTGTCTCTGTTGGACTTGTTTTAATTATCTTCAACTTCAACTTGAACTTGCACATGAGCAGTTGATGG
>NW_006927592.1:4096-5472 GCF_000298275.1 Orycteropus afer afer | reverse complement strand
ATCTTGAAACATTCTTTGTGATGATCAATGCCATGCCATTTCTCTTCAATTTGTCATACTTGGTGTAGTAAATTATATGGTTGTCTGATTAAAACCCTTCCATTTCAGCTCACTAATGCCTAGGTTATCAATCTTTTTACATTCCATTCATTTTTGACAACTTCCAATTTTCCTAGATTCATACTTTGTACATTCCATGTTCCAATTATCAATGGATGTTTGCTGCTGTTTCTTCTTATATTGAGTCATGCCACTTCAGCAAATGGAGGCCTTGAAAACTCTACTTTACCCATATCATTAAGGTAGGCTTTACTCTGATGAGGCAGCTCTTTCTCAGTCATATTTTGAGTGCCTTCTGACCTGAGTGGCTCATCTTCCTGCACTGTATCAGACAATGTTTCAGGGCTATTCACAAAATTTTCTAGTAATATATCAGACAGTGTTTCACTACTATTCATAAGTTTTTCACTGGCCAATTCTTTGATAAATGGATTGCCTCTTCCTTCTTCCGAGTCTGTCTTAGTCTGGAAGCTCCACTGAAACTGATCTACAATAGATAACCCTGCAGGCACAGCCTCCAGGATCACAGCAACATGCAAGCCACAACAGTATGACAAATGACAGACAAGTCATCTTCCTAACTGTTCCAACCACTCTGCTCATATCCTACCTATTCTTGCTGGCTCTGTCTGCTGCTGCTCCCTGAAGACACATGATATAGATATAACTGAGAGAGGTAGAGAGATTGATTTACTTCAAGGTATTGGCTCATAATATTTTGGGGGAACGGTGAGTCCAAAATCCATATGTCAGGTGACATGCTGGAGACTCTTGCTGGTTCATGAGATTGTAGGGGCTGGCAAGCCTAGGTAGGTCAGATGGCAAATTATAGAATCCTTCGGGCTTGTATCCCAAGGTGTGGGTCAGGCTTCTGAAGGAGTACAGATTAAAGAGAGTAAGCTCTGGCAAGATATCTATTTATACTCTGAAGAAATAGACTATAAATAAGGAAACTCACTTTTCAACAGATTGATTTATTATTAGATTACATTATGGTAATTTATTACACTGCATTACATTACATTATGGAACAGCAATTAAACTAGTTTTTGGCCTAACCACTGGGAACCAAAGCCTAGCCAATTGACACATAAAATCAACCATTAGAACTGCTAATCTGTTTTCAAAGTGGTTGTACTATTTCACATTCCACAAGTAATGTATGAGGGATGCAGTTTCTCTATAAGACCGCACTATGTAGGGAGCTCTGGTAGCATAGTGACTAAGGCACTTGACTGCTAACCAGAAGGCTGGCAGTTCAAACCCACCAGCCACTCCTCAGAAGGAAGATGGGGCAATCTACTTCCACAGTGATA
>NW_006927592.1:2377-3741 GCF_000298275.1 Orycteropus afer afer | reverse complement strand
GAAGGATACAGAAGTGGACTGAACTCCAACTAGTAAAAGAACCTGCATGAAAACACCAAAAAAGGAGACATACAGAGCTACAGTCTGTCAGTGATCCTGACAGCAAGAACAGCTTGGATATTACCAAAGGGCATTAGGACCTGAGAATTAACCTGCTAGCCAGGGGCTGCACAGAAGACTGCACTGGTGGCTGGTGAATAAAAGGGGAAGCAGCTAAGAAGAGACAGGGTGAGCTGTGGACTTTTGCCTGTCTGGGGGGAGCAGCCATTTTGAATGTTTACAAGGAGTTTGACCATTTTGGATATTTAAAGTGACAGTAGTCTCTCAGATTCCAGGGACCTAAGAATAGGTTTCACTTGTTAGGGACCACAAGGACATTCTGGACATAAACAACTGAAAAGGTGCACTATTCCCCTTGTTACTCTTATATACCCCATAACCTCTTGGTGAACAGAGGTGTGGCCATCCCTTACTACATTCACATTCTTGGCTGGCAGGAATTCCATTTCAGTCTATATGCTTTGATGGAGCATGGGTGTGCTGCCCTGCCCAGCTCAGATTTTTTCTTAGTTTGTTTATTTTTGTCTCTTTGAAAATTTTTATTACTATCATTCTCTTTTATTCATCCTCTTTATTGCTAGTCTTTATTCTTTCCTTCCCAGGTTCTAGTTTTCAGCTTTTGTCTCTTCTCTGCTCATGGTTCAAACTTTTGTTCTTTCTTGTGGTTAATCTAATTCCTTGCTTTTTTTTTTTTTGCATTTTTTCCCCTTTTTTCTCATTAATTTATTCTCCTATTCTATGTCTTTTCTCTTATTATCCTGTCCCCAGGAATTTTTTTCTTTCTTTTTTTCTTGTTTCTTGGTGATTGTTCCTGTGTGTTTATATGGTGTTTTTTGTCCACTTGCTTTTACTTTTTGATGGTTTTCAATTATTGTTTTTGTCTAAGTCAGTGGGAGACAGCAACCATACCCATACAATGCAATCACACCTGCACCTCCTGCAGCTCCACTTACTGAGTGAGAGCCACCATTTCCTTCTCTACCAACAGGCCAACAATAAACAACCACCAAGAAGAGCCTGACTCACCCTTAACTGCTCTTTACAAGCAGTTAGCAGAGATCTAAATACAACAATTTAACAATGCCCCAGAGAAAACAGACCATCACAATCCACATAAAGAAGCAGCATAAAGAGAGAGAAAAAAGGAAGCAGGATACAGACCCAAAACTCATCATCAAGGAAGAAGCAGAATTGGAACTCCCTGATAAAGAATTCAAAAGAATTATACCTAGGTATCTTCAAAGGACTGAGAGACAGATCAAGGAAAACATTGACAAAATCCTAGGACAATTTTGCAAGAAAAT
>NW_006927592.1:0-472 GCF_000298275.1 Orycteropus afer afer | reverse complement strand
AGCTAAACAATACAATCCACCAACATGACCTTATAGACATCTACAGAGCACTTCACACAACAACAGCACAATATATATTCTTTTCCAGTGCACATAGAACATTCTCCATTATGGACCACATTAGGTCATAAAGCTAGCCTTAATAAATATAAAAACATTGAAATACTGCAAACCATCTTCTCAGATCACAATACTATCCAATTAGAAGTCAACAATAGGAAGATCAATGGAAAAAGAGCAAACACATAGAAACTGAACAATACCTTACTTAAGAACCACTGGGTAATAGAAGAAATAAAAAAAATAAAATTAAAAAGTTCCTTGAATCAAATGAGAATGAAAACATAACATACCAAAATCTTTGGACAAAGCAAAAGCAGTGATTAGAGGCCAAATTATAGTAATAAATTCACACATAAAAAAAGAGAAAGAGCTGAAACAACACTTTAAACCAACATCTCCAACAATTAGA
>NW_006927591.1:8332-8758 GCF_000298275.1 Orycteropus afer afer | reverse complement strand
TCAGTAAGTGAAGTTGCAGGAGGTGTGGGGGTACTTGTATCTTATGGGGACTGTTGCTGTCTCCCACTCAGTTAGGCAAAAATTACAATTGAATAACCATCAAAAAAACTAAAAGCACACGGACAAAAAATACACCATGAAACCAACAGGAACAGTAACCCCCCCAAAAAAAAGAAAAAGAGAAGAAAGAAGAAAACAGAAAAACCTGCAATATCTGGGGACAGGGCACTAAAATTAAAAAAGGTAGAGAAGGAGAATAATGAAGAAAAAAAATGGGAAAAATGCAAAACAAAACAAAATAAAACAAAACAAAAAACCTAACAAGGAATGGAATTAACCATGAGAAAAAAAAGGGAAAAAAAGAGAAAGAAAAAAAAATTTTAATCAGGAACCCAGAAAAGGAAAGGAAAAAAAAAAAAAAAAACA
>NW_006927591.1:2935-5607 GCF_000298275.1 Orycteropus afer afer | reverse complement strand
CTGTTTGAACCCACCAGCCACTCCTTGGAAGGAAAATACTGATCTCATATCTATATGGAACTTCAAAATATCTATCTGTTTCTCTACCTTCTCGGGCACCTATGGAATATAATCAGACTTTCTTAACTGTTGGAATTTTGTCTCTGAATGAATAGAATTTTTTAATTTTTCAAAGGATAATATTCTTAGAAAATCCCACTACTTGGCTCTAGTTTTCCTGTGAATTCTGATTTGTGGTGTTTTCTTTTGTTTACACTTTATCCCTTCCCTGAGGATTTGATATGAGTAGCTCATCTGTTCTGTTCATGACTCTTCAAGAATTGTGTTAGTCTCCACTGCAAAGCTGCTCTGGCTGCTCATGTGAATGATGGAAAGTGCTATTTCTCATAAAAGTGGTAGGTCTGGGAAAGGAGAATTAGTGTGCAGCATAATCTTACATAAAAAATACCAAATTACACCTCAAAATAAAGAAAACAAAAATTCTCACAACTGGACCAGTAAGCAACATCACAAGAAATGGAGAAAAGATTGACGTTGTCAGAGATTTAATTTTACTTGGCTCCACAATCAATACCCACGAAAGCAGCAGTCAAGACATCAGATGTCATGTTGTTCTTGTTGTTAGGTGCCGTTGAGCTGTCTCTGACTCATGGCAACCCCATGCACAGCAGAATGAAACACCACCCAGTCCTGAGCCAGCTCCATGATTCTTGCTATACTTAAGTCCATTGCTGCTGCCACCCTGTCAATCCATCTCGTTGAGAACCTTCCCCTCTTTTGTTGACCCTCCACCTTACCAAGAATGACATTCTTCTCCAGGAAATGGTCCCTTCCAACAACATGACCAAAGTATGTGAGATGAAGTCTGGCCTTTCTTGCCTCCAAGGAACATTCCCGCTGCAATTCCTCCAGGACAGACTCTTAGTTCCTTTTGCAGCCCAAGGTACTTTCAGCATTCTTCGCCAACACCACAGCTCAAAAGCATCAATTCTTAGGTCTTTCTTATTCATTGCCCAGCTCTCACATGTGTATGAGGCTATTGAAAACACCATAGCTTGTGTCAGGGGCACCTTAATCCTCAAGGAGATATCTTTGCTCTTCAGCACTTGAAAGAGGTCCCTTGCAGTCAATTTGCCCAGTGCTACAAGCATAGTGCCTAAAGCATTTGACTGCTAACCAGAAAGCTGGCAGTCCAAACCCACCGGCCACTCCTCGGAAGGAAGATTGGGCAATCTACTTCTGTAGTGACACTGTCTTGGAAACCCAAGTAAGGGTCGCTATCAGTCGGATCTGACTCGATGGCAGTGATTTTTTTTTTTAAATTTATACATTGTCTGATGTCCTGACTGCTGCCTCCATTGGTGTTCATTGTAGAACCAAGTAATATGAAGTGTTTAACAACTTCAATCTTTTCTCCATTCATCATGATGCTGCTTATAGGTCCAATTGTGAGGATTTTTGTTTTCTTTATATTGAGATATAATCCATACTGCAGATTGTATTCGTCAATCTTCATCAGTAAGTGCTTGAAGTCACCCTCATTTTCAGCAAGCAAAGTTGTGTCATCTGTGTATCACAGGTTGTTAATGATTCTTCCTCTAATCCTGATGCCATGTTCTTCTTCACATAGTCCAGCTTCTTGGATTATTTGCTCAGCACATAGATTGAATAATTATGGTGAAAGGATATAACCCAGATGCACTCCCTTCTTGATTTTAAACCATGCAGTGTCCCCTTGTTCTGTTTGAATGACAGCCCCTGGTCTATGTACAGGTTCCTCATGAGTACAATTAAGTGCTCTGGAATTCCTATTTTTCTCAATGTTATCCACAATTTGTTATGATCTCCACAATAAAATGCTTTCACATAGTCAATAAAACGCAAGTAAACATCTTTCTGGTATTCTTTGCTTTGAGCCAAGATCCATCTGACATCAGCAATGATATTCCTTATTCCATGTCTTCTTGTGAATCCAACTTGCATTTCTGGAAGTTCTCGGTCAATATACTGCCGCAACCATTTTTGAATTATCTTCAGTAAGATTTTACTTACATGCAATATTAATGATATTGTTTGATAATTTCCACTTTCTGTGGGATCACCTTTTTTTGGAATGGGTACAAATATGAATCTCTTCCAGTCAGTTGGTGAGGTAGCTGTCTTCCAAATCTCTTGTCATAGCTGAGTAGGTGCCTCCAGTAGGTCATCCATTTGTTGAAACATCTCAATGGGTATTCCTTCAGTTCCTGGAGCTTGTTCTTTGCCAATTCTTTCAGTGCAGCTACTACTTCTTCCTTCAATACCATTGGTTCTTGTGGAAGGAAGGTTGGGCAATCTACTTCTGTAGTGATACTGCCTCAAAAACCAAGGAGGGGTTGTTATGAGTCAGATTTGACTCTATGGCAGTGAGTTTGGTTTGGTTTGAAATGGATGAAAATCAACAAATTCTTTTTGGTACAGTGACTCTGTGTATTCCTTCCATCTTCTTTGATGCTTCCTGCATCATTCAAGAGGGATGACAGAGCAGCAGCCAAGGATCCAGGTAAGGAGAGAGACCCAGTCCCCACCCCCACCATCCAGGAAAGTGGGGGAAATACAATCCAGAGGGGACGACAGAGCAGAGCAGCAGCCATGGATCCAGGTAAGGGGAGGCACACAGGCCCAACCCCCAT
>NW_006927591.1:0-560 GCF_000298275.1 Orycteropus afer afer | reverse complement strand
AAAACCAGAAGAACTGTGGGACATCAAGAGCATCATCCATGAAGAAAGCAAGAGGTCATTAAAAATAGAAAAGACCAAAATGGATGTCAGAAAAGATTCTAAAGCTTGCCCTTGAGTGAGGAGTAGCTAAAGCAAATGGAAGAAATGACAAGATAAAAGAGCTGAACAGAAGATTTCAAAGAGCAGCTTGAGTGGACAAAACCATTACTATAATGAAACATGCAAAGACCTGGAGTTAGAAAACCAAAAGGGAAGGACATGCTTGGCATTTCTCAGGCTGAAAGAACTGAGGAAAAATTTTAAGCCTCAAGTTGCAATATTGAAAGATTCTATGGGCAAAATATTGAATTTAACAGGAATTATCAAAAGAAGATAGAAGGAATACACAGTCACTGTACCCTAAAGAACTGGTCGATGTTCATCAATATCAGGAGGTGGCATATGATCAAGAACCAATGTATTGAAGGAAGAAGTCAAAGCTACACTGAAGAAATTGGTGAAGAACAAGGCTCCAGGAATTGACGGAATACCCACTGAGATGTTTCAACAAATGGATGCCC
>NW_006927590.1:0-6804 GCF_000298275.1 Orycteropus afer afer | reverse complement strand
ATTGTCATGTTCTGAAATTACCTTGATGAAATATTAGCATCCATGTACACTATGAAGGACCTCTGGTGGTCTAGTGGTTAAGGCAATTGGCTGGTAACCAAAAGATCAGTGGCTGAACTTGCCCCCCCTCCAGCCATTCCAAAGAAAAAAGATAAGACAGTCTGCCTCTGTAAAGATTTACAGGAACCCAGTGGGGTTCACTATCAGGTGGAATAAACTCGATGGAAGTAATTTTTTTTTTTTTTAATATACACTGCCAGGCAGATTATCCCAGGTGATAAGGAATATAAAGACTCCCAGCCAAACTACATGCTCAAATAACATAATTTATTGAATTTATTTAAATTAGATAGTAACAAGTTTAACATATTTGAGATAGTGTGAAAGTGTGAAGGAGGGACCACCACTCTCTGAATCATAGGTTATACAAAGTTTTTAAGTCCTGTCTCTTGTCTTTCTGCTATATCACCTGCTGATGATATGATTATACGAATCAGAGCTGAAGGTTTACAAGGGGGAACAAATGAAAGGTACCTGGAGACAATACATGCTTACTCTATCATAGACGTGTGGGGATAAGTTCGTCTAGCTACAGCTATAATTCTCCAATTATTGAATAGCTACTATTTTTTTTCATGTATGTATCTCAGAAGACAGGTGGTTCCAGGGTAGGTGTCACTAATAAGTGGCTGATTTAAAGAATCTACAACTCTCTTCAGTATTCGGTCTGATTTGGTCCTTCTTGTCTATTGCTGTTGTTGCTGGATGCTATCGAGTCAGCTCTGACTCATAGTGACCTCATATATAACAGAACAAAACATAGCCTGGTCCTTCATCATCTTCACAATAGTAGATATATTTGAGCCCATTGTAGTAGCCACTGTGTCAATCCATCTCATTAATGGTCTTCCTCTTTTTGTCTGACACTTTATTTTACCAAGCATGATGTCCTCCAGGCATTGGTCCCTCTTGATAAGATGCCCCAAGTAAGCAAGACAAAGTCTCTCCATCATTGCTTTTAAGGAGCATTCTAGCTGTACTTCTTGCAAGACAGATTTGTTTGTTCTTCTGGCAGTTTATGGTATAGTCAATATTCTTCACCAATACCATAATTCAAAGACATCAATTATTCTTCAGCCTTCCTTTGTCATTGTCCACCTTTTGCATACATAAGAGGTGATTAAAAAAAGAACATGGCATGGGTCAGGTGCACCTTAGTCATCAAAGTGATTTTGATCTATGCCTTTTAAGATTTTCATGTGTAATAGGTCTCAAAATCTATCGCTTCTATAATTATTTTCACTTATTCTCCTTATTTATTTCTCTTGCTATCTATACAGGAGAATTGAATATTCTCAAATAATAAAACAAACACATGTTTCAGAGACTATGCTAAATCAGTTTACAAACCAGTTGCTGTGGAATCAATTCCAGTTGATGAGATTAAAATAGATATATGTACTGAGCAATTTGATATTAGTACAAAGCAATATAAATAATAGTTCAGTGATGGCTTGGTGGTATGCATGGCCATGCTTTAAGGATTCCACTAAGTGAGCTTATTCTCAAAAGGATTCATGGAGGAGTTGTTTCTACAACAGGCCTTTGTTCTGGTTACCTAGTGCCGCCCTGACAGAAATATACCACAAATGGGATGGCCTTAACAAACAGGAGTTTATTCTTACAATTTGGAACTTTAAGTCCAAGTTCAAAGTGCCAGGCTCTAGGGGCTGGGTAAAAGCCCCTCAGCCTTGGGGATCCAGCTGTGCCTCCTGCTCCCGGCCCATTCAAGCTAGAGGCGTTTCTTCACTCAGACAGCTGCTGAGGCTGAGAAGCCCCAAGGTTGACTAGTAAAAAGGCACAGTCCCAATGTTACCAAATCACACGACAGGCCATTAACTTAAGTCCACTGTAAGACCCAAGGTCGGAAGGGCATAGCAGGCTGCTGAGCAACGACACGGCTACATGCAGAGTCCAAGTGTGCCATAGGCTAGAGGCCATTACCAAGGCTTCTCCTTATATACAGGAAGCAGACCACATTCCCAAAGGCAGCTACTCAGTTGCTTGTGGTAGATCCCACCATGGAGTTGATTTCCAGTTTCATCATGGGGAACAGCTACCACCAGCTGCCCAGCCACTCAACCAGGCCAAGCCAAGCTGACACACAAACATTACCACCACAGCCTTGAAGAGAGTAAGTGATTCTGCCTGAGAGAGTAGTGGTATTATCATATTTTCCTAGTACTGCTGTAACAGAAATACCACCAATGGGTGCGTTTAACAAAAAGAATTTTATTTTCTCACCATTTAGGAGGTTGAAGCCCAAATTCAGGACATTGGCTGTCTCTCTCTCTCTCTCTGTCATGCCTGGAGGAAGATCTCTCTAGCCTTGGCATTCCTTGGTTCCTTGGATATCTCCACAAGGCTTCTATGTTCCTCTCCCTTTGTGCTTGCTTGTCTCTGTGTCTGTGTTGTTCCTTTTATCTCTCAGTAGTCATTGGGTTTAGGACACACCCTACACTGATAGAATTCATTAACATAACAAAGAAAACCCTAATTCCAAATAGGATTAGATACACATGTTTAAGGGGTAGGATTCTCGCATGTATTTGGGGGAGACACAATTCTATCCATAACAGAGGAGCAAAGCAAGTGAACAGGGGAAAATGTAAGGAGAGATCACTGACAGGAAAACAGGGCTCATGCTTGGCTGTAATAAGAGATGCAGTCAGTTAGAAGAAGATAGAGCTGATAGAAAGCAAAGCCTAGAATGCTCAAGAGAAAGTTGAACTTATTCTTCTAAACTTTCCTCTAAACCTTTTTGAAGATGCACTCTTACTGGTAAAAATTTGGAGACACATCCTCTGTGGTAGATCATACTGCTGCTCAAAATATTTGCTGTGACTCCCTGTTTAGGATGGCACATCCTCACACCATGTTATTGTCAGCCTTGGCCAGTAGACTTACCCTGGGTAATGAATTTGATTGGAAGTGGCATGTCCTGATTCTGAGGAAAAGCTTAAGAGCTATAATGTGGTTCTACCATATTTAATTTTCTGGCAATATACCATATAGAGACTGGCCTTTCAGCCTTGATTCGGAAATGAAGATACCTGGAGGCTACAGCCAATATAATAATAAGAAGAAGCACAGACAAGAAATAAATGTTTGTGGTTGCTGTATGCCATTGAGACTTCCAAGTTGTTTGTTACTATATCATAATTTAGCTGAATGATTCAACATACAGTCATCATTGTGTTGTAATTTCTTGCCAGTACAGTAATCAGAAGAAGCTCTGGTAGTGTAGTGCCTAAGGCACTTGATTGCTAACCAGAAGGCTGGTGGTTCAAACCCACCAGCCACTCCTCGGAAGGAAGGTTGGGCAATCTACTTCCCAATGGTAAGTGATACCATCTCGGAAACCCAAGGAGGGGTCGCTGTGAGTCAGGTCCAACTCAACAGCACATAACAACAACAACAGTAATCAGAAAAAAAAAAAAGGCTTAAGATTGATAATGAAAAACAAACCTTTTGTCTGTTTGTAGGTGATATCATTTTCTACACATAGAAGCCAAGAAGATTTACAGATGAATTATTAGAATAAGATAGCTTGGCAAGATTACTTAATATAAACTCAAAATATTAAAAATTAATCAATTTATTTATACCCTAGGAGAATGTAGATAGAAGTGCCATTTAAACAAACATTTCTAGGCATAAACATAGCAAAGATGTGTAATCTTTTAATGGAGGAAATTATAATACTCTATAGAAAGACATTAAAGAAGACAAACAAATGGAGAAATAAAGCCATTCTTGGTTTGGAAGATTCACTATTGTAAAGATTTCTATTTGCCCCAGTTAGATCCACACATTTTATGCAATTCCAATCAAAGAACTCATCAGGGTTATTTGTGTAAATTTGACAGGCTAGTTCGAAAATTATATAGAAGAGCAAGGGACAAATAATAAACACTCCTAAAGAAGAATAACAAGGTGGGTAGACTTCTAGAGATATTGGGCTTTATTTAGTGGCTATAACATTTAAGACAATGCTCTGTTGCTAAGGGAGTCCCTGGGTGGTGCAAATAGTTAGTACACGTGTTTGTGACCCAAAGGTTAGAAATTCAAGTGCAGCCAAAAGTGCCTTGGAAGTAAGGCCTGGCAGTTGACCTCCAAAAAAATCAGTCATTGATTTTTTTTGGAGCACAGCTCTATTCTAACACATATGGGGTCACCATGAGTTGTAATTGACCCTATGACAACTGGTCTGTTTTTTTTTTTTTTTTTCCCCTTTGGTAAAGGGATACATACATCTCACAAAGAGGAAACAGGAATGGCCACTAGCATATGAAAACTGAATAAAGCTGAACCTTATTAGTCTTCTAAGAAATACAAATTAAAATAACAAGATACCATTTTCCACACACCAGATTGGCAAAATTAAAAAGTCAGATAAAAACAAGGGTTGACAAAAAATGTAAAACAGCATGTATTTTTGCCCACTGCTGGTGGAAATTAATTGATTTTGGAAAAGTAAAGTTGAACATATGTATGTTTATGACTTAGTGACTCTATTTCTAGGTATATACTTGGGGTAATCTATGTTGTGTGTCAACTTAGCTGGGCCTGGTTGAGTGGCTGGGCAGCTGGTGGTAGTTATTCCCCATGATGAGACTGGCAATCAACTCCATGGTGGGATCTACCACAAGCAGCTGAGCTGAGTAGCTGCTTTAGGGATGTGGGCTGCTTCCCGTATATAAGAAACACATTTGTGAGTGGTCTCTAGCTTATGGCATGCTGGAACTCTGCATGCAGCTATGTCATTGTTCAGCAGCCTGCCATGCTCTGCCGACCTTGGGACTTTAAATGGACTTGAATTAATTGCCTACCATGTGGTTTGGTAACATTGGAATTCTGCCATTTTATTTGTCAACCTTGGGCTTGTTAGCCTCAGCAGCCAGTAGCTGACTGGGTGAAAAGATGCCTTTACTTCAGTGAGCCAGGAACAAGAGGCAGAGCTGAAGCCCAAGGATGAGGGGTTTTCACCCAGCCCCTAGAGCTTGGCACTTTGAACTTGGAATTCTAGCCTCCTAAAGTGTAAGAGAATAAACTCCTGTTTGTTCTGCCATCCTATTTGTGGTATATTCTGGTCAGAGTGGCACTAGGTAACCAGAACAATACTCTATAAATTTTTTTTTTACATATGTACCAATAATAGTGGATCATGCTTGCAGCAGCCTTGTTTGTGAGATCAAAAAGTTGAAAATAATCAATTCTGCATCACCAATAGGAAAAATAATTAGACTGAGGCATAGTCAAATAGTAAGATTCTAGATACCAGTGAACATGAATGAAATACACCTGCAGGAGACACAGTGGCACAATGTTTAAGTGCTTGGCTGCTAACTATAAAGTCAGCAGATCCAACTCACTGCTAGCCCCACGAGGGAAAGGATCTGGTTATGTGTCCCCATATTCAGTTGGGTTCCTCTATGCTAATAAAGCAGACTTTGAAAAAGATGCAGAAAATCATAGCATTTACAATAGCCCTCATATCGATAAAATGCCTAGGAATTAACGTGACCAGGGGCATAAAAGACTTACACTATGAAAATTATAAAACACTAGAAGAGGCTAAAAAAGATTTACAGAAATGGGAAGACTTCCTGTGATCATGGATTCCACCTAAAATAATCTACAGATATTGTGGAATACTGACACAAATGCCAACAGCATTCTTTACTGAAACAAGAAACTGGTAACCAACTTCATATGGAAATAAACAAATCCCCAAATAGCCAAAGCAATATTGAAGAAAAATAACATGAAGGAAGCCTAACACTCCTCATTTCAAAACCTACTATTTGGTGTTGTTAGGAGCCATCGTATTGTTTTTGATTCATAGGAGCCTATGTACAACAGAATGAAACACTGCCCAGTTCTGTGCTATCTTCACAACTGTTGCTATGTTTGAGCCCATTGTTGCAGCCGCTGTGTCAATTCAGCTCAGTTTCCATGTGCTTACTCTTTTTCTGTTGATTGTCCTATTTTTGATTTCTAATTTGATAGCATTATGATCTGAGAAGATGCTTTGCAGTATTTCAATGTTTTAAAATTTATGAAGGCTTACTTTATGGCCTAACATATAGTCTATCATGGAAAATGTTCCATGTGCACTGGAAAAGAATATATATTGTGCCGCTGTTGGGTGAAGTGCTCTGTAGTTGTCTATAACGTCAAATTGGGAATTGTATTGTTTAGCTCTTCTGCATCTTTGTTGAGTTTCTTTCCAGTTGTTCTGTCTTTCATTGAAAGTGATGTATTAAAGTCTCCTGCTATGACTATGGAGTCACCTATTTGACTTTTCAACTGTTTTAAAGTCTGATTTATGAATTTTGGGGCTCTTTCATTGGGTCAATAGATATTTATTATGATTATACCTTCATGTTCAATTGATCCTTTAATCATTATATAATGTCCTTCCTTGTCTTGTATGGTGGTTTTGTCCTAAAGTCAATTTGATCAGAAATTAATATTGCCACTCCTGTTCTCTTACAGTTGGCATTTGCTTGATATATCTTTTTCCAACCTTTGATTTTTAGTCTATTTTTGTCTTTGTCTCTAACGTATGTCTCTTGTAGACAGCATATTGATGGATTTTGTTTTCTCATCTAATCTGCAACTCTCCATCTCTTGAGTGGTACATTTAATCCATTAACAATCAATGTAATTATTGACAAGTATCAATTGGTTGCTGTCATTTTGTTATGTGTTTTTTCATAGTGTTCCTGGTTTCTTTGT
>NW_006927589.1:3875-6730 GCF_000298275.1 Orycteropus afer afer | reverse complement strand
ATGAGACAAAGTATATGTGAACTGCTGTATGAAAAGTGAATTTACTCTGTAAATCTTCACCCAAATCCTAATTAAAAAAGAAAAAAAAAAAGAAAAGAAAAAAAAATTACATTATAGCAGCAACTTGTCTGCAAATAGGTTAACTTTTTTCTTAAAAGTCCTTTGAAGGGAGGAAGGAAACAAAGAATGTAGGCAGCATGAATCACTACAAGAAAATAAATAGGTGTTCTTCTTCAGTTTCCATTCCTATGACACCAGAAATGTAAATAGTTGCCTCAATACTCACTAAAATAAATATTCCCAATAGAAGCAAAACGTTTCAAATTGTATAGTAAAGTTGCTAATCTGGTAATTTCCGTGGGTAAATTCATATCTTTTTGTATTTCATTGAAGAGTTGAAAGTCTGTAACCATAACATTTATTTCAATGTCTTTTTTATTTAATGTCTTGATATTTTAAAATTAAGACATCACAGAGACTAATCGATGATTCAAGGATCACATTTTTATGAGAATTAAACTCATCAGATGACATCTTAAAAATTAATACAGTTAAATCAACATTATTTTATAAAGCTCTAACTACAAAATTACGGGCAACCTTGTTCATATGTTACAGCTACTTTATTGTAACTTTTATAAATTCTTCCTAGCACACCAGGATTTGTCTTTTCATTGCCTTTTAGGTCACTGTTGAGAGTAACTAAGCAAGCAGAAAAAAAAAAAAAAATGGCAACTTGCACAGTGAGCAGATGGCTAACACAGTCCTCTGCACGCGATTCCTGCTAACATAGAAGTCTGCTCAAGACTACATGGTAAATAGTGTTTATCATAGGTAGGATCATTAGCCCTTTAGCCCCTTCATTAGTTCCTTGACCCCTACAGATCAGCATTAATGAAACCATCACTTTCCATTCCTGAGGCCTCTGTACTGTTCCAGCAGTGCCTTAGTAATGGTGCTTGTGTTTACTGCAGCTATATTATTGAGCTTTGTATTGCATGCCCCTAGCATCAGCCACACACAGTTGTGGGTCTTTGATACACACTAGTAAAGTTCTGCAATGAACTGTGCTTATTACAGCCCACCAGGAATGTGAGCTTCTTAGTATAATTAGCTCCCCAGAGAACAATGGCTTCCTTCACAGCTGGAAAGCTAGAAGAAATTTATTCTGAAGTATGGGAAGTACTGAAAAGGCACCTGTAATTAAATTTACTTTTTAGTTCTTTTTATCTTTCTCCCTTTCTTTCCTTCCTTCCTTCCTTCCTCCCTCCATTTCTCTCTCTCTCTCCCTCCCTCCTTCCTTCTCTCCTTCCTTACTTTCTTTCTCTCATTTAGTTTCATCTTTCTCTCCACTTTGATTAGCAGAATATGTAACTATTGAATTTGGTAACTACAAATATTACCTGCTGAAGCTCATATTTTAAAGTACTATATATCTTTCATCTTGTTTTCTGTTTTAGTGAAACGTATATGTATTCCCTTCCAGGTTCTGTACTAACTTGTGTAAAAAGTATAGTCCTTTAGCGTGTTCATTATGTAGACTGAATGATTATACAGACTCATTTTTACATAGAATGCTTTTCTGTGCAATTTTCACTGAAGCATAGTCCAGATTTTGTTATGAGAGCTGTCTCCGACCACATCTCATTTCCCTCTGATATTTTGCTATTCTTTCTGTCTTCTGTTTTTTTCACTCTATCATCCCACTGCAGCCTTCCTGATGATAGCTGACAGCCTGGTGACTTTTGTTATGAATATACTAATTGTTGTTTTTAATGATTTCCAACTTCTCTCAAGTGGTATGGTGAGCTGTGCAAGAATGCATAGCAGGTGGTGGCAACAGCATATTTTCTCAAATGTGAACAACCACAATCCGTTTGACTTGATGGCCTCAGACTACATTTCATTATATAAGAGAATGAGCTAGGGTCTTATACTACTCACTCTAATGTGTTTATCTGATAAATGGACATTTCTGGAAGCTTTTCACTAGTTTACACATGGAACTGGGATTGTAATGAAGATTAGAGAAGTGCTAAGTTCATTTGCCTAGGTTTGGGAAAATCATATTTTTCAAGTAACTGGGAAACAGAAATGCTAATAACTATGGTAATTAAAATTATCTTGCAGTTTCCAGAGTTTTTTGGTAAACATCTTACTGAGTCAACTTTGAACACAATAGAAGGCAGTCTGTTCAAGTCAGTAACACTATAGCCTCAGATGTCTCTGAATCCCAGATTTCAAAAAAATTTACAATAATTTCAAGATTTTTCACTCTCTAATTTTGCAGCTCAGAGGCTATATTTGCACAACACAATCAACCCTGCTGTTTCAATCAAGTCAGTGAGGAAAAACAAGTCAGGAGAACCAGATGTTTGGCATTTTGTATATGAAACAGCTGGTTGATTGTCTGAATTTTTCATTTTTGAAGTAATCTTGCTGCCATGATATAGCAACCTCCTGAAAATGGATTTTGTTGCTTATGAAATGTAAATAGCTGCTTTTATAGCAGTGTTACAAGATTAGCTACCTTAGAATAAATGAAAATTCTTTAGATGGGGTAAAATTGCAAGTACAGATACTCTGAGAAATAAGACATAAATGGAGCTCAAGGAAAATTGCACTGTTAATTTCCATTAGCCCTATTACCAATTATCTCTTACATTCTCTTCAGCAGCACAGTACCATGATTGAAATGGATAAAAAATCAACTACTATGTTTTTTTCTTTTCAAAAGGTATTATAAAAGACTATTCTAGTAAATCCAGTAAATAGAATTAACCATGATTTGAATCTGTGACTTCATAATATATGAATTTGAGAATAGTATGTGTGTATGTGTATACACACACACA
>NW_006927589.1:0-2830 GCF_000298275.1 Orycteropus afer afer | reverse complement strand
TGTTCCACATTGTTCTCCCTCTCTATTAAGGATCTCCTACATAGATCCCCTTTCAAGTGGATGACAGTGGTAGCCAGGCACCATCTAGTTCTTCTGGTCTCATAGTTGTATAGGCTGCAGATCGGATGGTGCACCCGTCACTAGGACTAATTGTTTCCATGAATTTTGGTTTTCTTCATTCTTCTTTGCTCTGGATGAGGAGAGACCCTTTATTGCATCTAGATGGCAGTTTGCTAGCTTTTAAGATTCCAATTGTTACTCACCAAAGTAGGAGTTAGAACAATGTTTTGTATAGTATGTTATGCCAATTGAGCTTGATGTCCTCTCAAAGCTGTCAATCTTAATGACATGATGGAGTAAAACTTTCAGCTTCTTGATTTGCTTATGGGGCAGGTCTCAAAATGGGAAGAAACAGTTGCAAGCATCCATTTGATTGGAACATGGAATGTACAAAGTATGAATCTAGGAAAATTGAAAGTTGTCAAAAATGAAGTGGAACACATAAAAATCAAAATCCTAGGCATTAGTGAGCTGAAATGGACTGATATAGACCATTTTGAATCAGATAATCATGGACTCTACTATGATGGGAATGACAAAGTGAAAAGGAATGACATCACATTCATTGTCAACAGGAATGCTTCAGGATCTATCCTCAAGTACAATACTGTCAGTGATAGGATAATATCCATATGCCTACAAGGAAGACCAGTTAATAATACTATTATTCAAATTTACCCACCAAACACTAACCAAAGATGAAGAAATGGAAGATTATTTACCAACTTTTGCAGACTGAAATTGACTAAACATGCAATCAAGATGTATTGATTATTACTGCTTATTGGAATGTTAAAGTTGGAAACAAAGAAAAATCACCAGTAGTTGGAAAATATGGCCTTGGTGATAGAAATGATGCAGGAGATTGCATGATAGAATTTTGCAAGACCACGGATTTATTCGTTGCAAATGCCTCTTTTCAAAAACATAAACAGCAGCTATACACAGGGGCTTCAACAGATTGAATACATAAGAATCAGATTGACTACATCTGTAGAAAAAGGAGAAGGAGGTGCTCAATATCTTTAGCCAAAACAAGGCCAGGAGCTGACTGTGGAACAGACAACTCGTTGCTCATATGCAAGTTAAAGTTGAAACTGAAGAAAATTAAAGCAAGTCAACAGCAACCAAAATACTATCTTGATTATATTCCACTTGAATTTAGACATCATCTGAAGAATAGATTTTAAACATTGAAAGCCAATGACCAAAGACCATATGAGTTGATGAAGACCATCAGAGCTTCATATGTGAAAAAGGCAAAAGATTATTAAAATAAACAAGAAAGGAAGAAAAGACCAAAGTGGATGTCAAAAGAGACTGAAACTTGCTCTTGAATGGAGAGTACCTAAAGTGAATGGAAGAACAGATGAAACAAAAGGTCTGAGCAGAAGTAAAATTTTATAATGAAATGTGCAAAGATGTGGAATTAGAAGAACAAAAGGGAGTAACAGTTGGTATTTCTCAAGCTGAAAGAACTGAAGAAAAAAATCAAGCCTTGAATTGCAGTAGTGAAGGGTTCTATGGGCAAAAATTGAATGATGCAAGAAACACCAAAAGAAGATGGCAGAAATGCATGGTCACTATACCAAAAAAAGAATTGGTCAATGTTCAACTATTTCAGGAAGTAGCCTATGATCAATAACCAATGGTACTGAAGGAAAAAGTCCAAACTTCACTGAAGGAATTGGTGGGAAAAAAAAAAAGACTCTAGGAATTGACAGAATACACATTGAGATATTTCAACAAATAGACGTAGTTCTGGAGGTGCTTACTCATTTATGCCAATAAATTTGTAAGACCTGGTCAATTGACTGGAATAGATTGACAGTTGGGCCCTTTCCAAAGAAAGGTGATCCAATCGAATATGGAAATTATTAAATAATATCATTAATATCACATGTAAGTAATATCTTGCAGAAGATAATTAAAAAATGGTTGACAGGGAACTTCCAGAAATTCAACTTGTATTCACAAGAGGACATAGAATGTGGTATTGCTGATGTCCAATGAGTCTTGGCTGAAAGTAAAGAATACCAGAATGATGTTTACTTGTGTTTTATTGACTGTGCAAAGGTAATCAACTGTGTGGGTCATAACAAATTATGGATAACATTGTGAAGAATAGGAATTCTAGAACACTTCATAATACTCATGAGGAACTTGTATATAGACAAAGAGGTCGTCATTCAAGCAGAACGAAGGGATACTGCATGGTTTAAATTCAGGAAGGGAGTGCTTCAGGGTTGTATTCTTTCACCATACTTTTTCAATCTATATGCTGAGAAAATCATCAGAGAAGCTGGACTATATGAAAAAGCACACAGCATCAGGATTGGAAAAACACTCATTAACAACCGGTGATATGCAAGTGACCCAACATTGCTTTCTGAGAATGAAGATGACTTGAAGCACTTACTGATGAGCATTAAAGACTACAGTCTGCAGTATGGATTACACCTTAACATAAAGAAAACAAAAATCCTCACAACTGGACCAATAAGAATATCATGACAACTGGAGAAAATACTGAAATTGTAAGGTATTTCATTTTAATTGGATCCACAATCAACACCCATGGCAGCAGGAGTCAAGAAGTCAAACATCAGTTTGTACTGGGTAAATCTGCTGCAAAAGATTTCTTTAAGAAAAGGGAAACCAATTAACACAGACACAGAAGATATTCTTGGACCCCTGAGCCTTGAAGGAAAGGATGCAGAATTGGACTAAACCCCAACTAGCAGAAGAATTTGCGTGAAAATACCAAAAA
>NW_006927588.1:6975-7525 GCF_000298275.1 Orycteropus afer afer | reverse complement strand
TGTTTCCCTTATTTCTTTATCAGAGGACTCTTTGTGGTGTAGAGGAATCCAGCTGATTTTTGTATGTTTCCCTTGTATCCTGCCACTTTGCTGAACCTCTTTATTATTTCCAGTAGTTTTTTTATTGAGGCCCTTGGGTTTTCTATGTACAAGATCATATCATCCACAGATAGAGATAGTTTTAGTTTCACTTTGCCCAATTTGTATGCCTTTTATTTCTCTTTCTTGACTTATTGCCCTGGCCAGGACTTCCAACACAATGTTAAACAGAAATGGTGATAGAGGGCATCCGAGTCTGGTTCCCCTTCGTGAGGGCAATGCCTTGAGTCTTTCTCCATTAATAATGGTAGTGGCTGTTGGCTTTGCATATATTCCCCTTATTATGTTGAGGAATTTCCCTTCTATCTCTATTTTGCTGAGAGTTCTGAACAGGAATGGATGTTGGATTTTAGCAAATGCCTTTTCTGCATCAATTGTTATAATCATATGTTGTTTTCTTGTTTTGTTTATGTGGTGGATTATATTGATTGTTTTTCTGATGTTGAACAAC
>NW_006927588.1:3765-4430 GCF_000298275.1 Orycteropus afer afer | reverse complement strand
GATTCTTGGTTGGAAGATCTTTTCCTTCAGTGTTTTTTATATGCCATCCCATTGCCTTCTTGCCTGCATGGTTTCTGTTGAGTAGTCAGAGCTCAGCCTGTTTGATTATTATAAGTAATATTCCTTTTGTCCTGGGCAGCTCTTAAAATTTTGTCTTTGTCCTTGTTTTGGAGAGTTTGATTATAATATGCCTTGGTGTTTCTCTCTTGGGATCTATCTTGTGTGGGGTTCTCTGGGCTTCTTGGACAAATATCTTTTCTTCCTTCCTGATATGTGGGAAATTTTCTGTTAGTAGGTCTTCCACAATTTTCTTGGTGATTTCTTTCACCTCTTCTTATTCTGGAATTCCAAGGAGTCTTATGATGTTTCTTTTCATGTCTTCCCATATAATTCTTAGGTTCTCTTCATTTCTCTTAAATCTCTGTTCTGATTTTTCTTCATACAGACTGGTGTCCAGAGATTTGTCTTCTAGATAGGATATGCATTCTTCAGCCAGTTCTATCCTACTCTTTGTGCTTCTACTGTATTGTGTAATTCTGTAATTTTGGTATTCATCTTCTGAATTTCTAATGCTGTTTTTGTATGAGTTCTGATTGTGCATTAATCTTGTTATTTTGTTCTTGAATGATTTTCCTGAGTTCTTCCAGGGAACTGTCTGTGTTCTC
>NW_006927588.1:0-960 GCF_000298275.1 Orycteropus afer afer | reverse complement strand
ATGCTGGCTTTAAAGAGTGAATCAGAGTAGTCCTTCCTCTTTGACAGCTTGGAAGAATTTGAGTAATATTTGTGTTGATTCTTCTTTGAATGTTTTGTAAAATTCTCCAGTGAATCATCTGTTCTTTGGCTTTTCTTTCTTTCTTTGGGAAGATTTGTGATGACATCTTCAATGTCTTCTTTTGTTATTGGTATGTTTAGATGTTTTATGTATTTGTGTTAGTTTATGTAGATAGTATGTTTCTTGGAATTTGTCATTTTCTCAATATTTACATTTATTAGAATGTAATTTTTAAAATAATCTGTTATGATTCTCTTTTTCTCAGTCAAATCTGTTGTAATGTCTCCAGTTTCCTTTCTCAATTTAAAATTGCATTTGATATTAATGATATTTTTCAGTGATTTCTGCATTCTGCTGGGTATCTGCTAGGTCCAATTGGTTAATAGTGTTTTTCAGGACTTCTATATCTTTACTTATTTTCTTCCTAAGTGTTATATCCATTATCAAAAATGGTATATTAAAACCTGCATTTTTAGATCTATTACTCATTTTAATTCTGCTAGAATATGCTTTATAAATTTTGGGGCTATGGTGTTGGTTCCATAAACATTTATAGTTGTCATTTCTTTTTATGGTTATGGTGTATTGTTCTTTTTACCATTATATAATTCCTTCTTTTTATCTTACAATGGATTTTGATTTAAAGTCTATTTTTGTCAGATATTAATATTGCCACTTCTGCTATCTTTTGGTTATTGTTTGCTAAATATATTTTTCTCATCTTTTGATTTTGAATATATGTTTGTGCCTAGATTGTGTCTCTTGTAGACTACATATTGATGGGTAATTTTTGTTGTTGTTGTTCTGTTTCAAATCCATTCTTCTAATTTCTGTCCCTTACCTGGAGTATTAAATACATTTACATTCAGTGTGATCATCATTAAATAAGAAATTACAATA
>NW_006927587.1:5564-7110 GCF_000298275.1 Orycteropus afer afer | reverse complement strand
ACCAGAGCTCCCAATCATATACTAGTTTGGTCAAATAGCTGTAATATAGAATTTAGTCAACAGTTCCTCAGTAGTTGATGGGTACTTCCATGTTATAAGAGAAATAAATTATCATTTCAAAAAATTATCTGGTTCATGTTCAGAAATCTTCCCAAAGTATTTTGAATTATCCAATGATAGGAAGGGAGAAAAATATATGATGGAATTACTAAATATGGATACTAGGATTATGATATGATAAACTAAAAAACAAAAAACTGATGAGCATATCCAGAGCTCAAAATCTGGAAACCCAATGCCAAAACTGGACTAAGGTACTGGTGATTTGGGAAAGGAAGAAGCTAACTGGAGAAGAAGGTATGACCTTTAAATTGGAAAGTCATGTCAAGATTGTGTCAATTTGGGTAGGTTAATATTCTCAGTGGTTTGGCCAGATACTTGACAGGTTGGTTTTCCATAGTGTAATGTAATGTGATGTAATATAATATAATATAATCACTTTCCATGATGTGATCTAATATAAGCAACCAATCAATTGAAATAAAAGTTTCCTTGGGTGTCTAAGCAGCCTCCAGAATATACATGGATATTCTAACATAACTTACTCTCTCTCTTGACCCTTCAGTCTTTTCCTCACCAGACTTGTGGATCCTAGGATATGTCTGTCAAAGCCTCTGACTTGCTGCATGACCTATGGATTTGGGACTTACCAATCCTCATATTACATGAGCCATTTCCTTGAAGTAAAGAAATCAATCTACCTTCTATCTCTCTATCTACCTGTCTGTCTATGGATTTGTTTTACACAACTAGTGATAGTTTTGTTTTTAATTAAAGAAAATAACAAAAGATATTCTGATTATGCCTATAATATATAAAGATTTCATTAATACATATGTTTAGGAGAAATAGTGGCTTATATGATCAATCAACTTAGAGTAGCTAGGGATTCTTTTATGCATGTAATATTTGAAAATAACCTCAAAAGATCAATTCTGAATTCATAAAGTCTACATTTTACGTTCCTTAATAAATTTTTCACAAGAGAAAAAGGAGTTAGATGAAGAGAATATGTAAGGAATCTGTGATTAAATGTTTTGGCTCTTAGGAGAGTTAGATAAAGGGAGAGACAAATTTTAGGAATTGTGTTCAGTTCTAGGCAAAGTATTTTGATCGGAACATAAATAGCTTAGTTTTTGTTGTTGTTGTTAGGTGCCATTGAGTCGTTTCCTAGTCATAGCGACCCCATGCACAGCAGAACAAAACACCACCCGATCCTGCACCAGCTCCATGATCCCTGCTATACTTGAGCCCATTGTCACAGCCACCATGTCAATCCATCTGGTCAAAGGTCTTCCCCTCTTTTGTTGATCTTCCACCTTACCTAGCATGACATCCTTTTCCAGGGAATGGTCCCTTCTGACAACCTGACCAAAGTAGGTGAGATGAAGTCTGGCCATTCTTGCTTCCAAAGAGCATTCCAGCTGCACTTCCTCCAGGACAGATCTGTTAGTTCTTTTGGAAGTCCATGGTACTTTCAGCATTC
>NW_006927587.1:0-3194 GCF_000298275.1 Orycteropus afer afer | reverse complement strand
GAGAATATTTGGGGACTAACATGTCAAGCACCTGTAGTTAATCCCACTGAGTCCATGTTCATTTATTTTTGAGGTTTAATTCAGAACCAAATGAAGAGAAGTTGGTCAAAGAACAATCTCTGGAGCTAGGCATATGTGGGTTCAAATACGATACATCATATTTAATAACTGATACATTATTGTACTTTCTTGATCCTCACCTTGTATATAAAATGAAGATAATGTTTTGTTTTGATTTGTTTTGTTTTCCACAGAGATTGATATTACCCTGCTAGCTTGAATTTGGCATAGTTAGGAATTGATACCACAGAAAATGAAAAATGTTAGAAATTAGACTCATTTTTTTTTGTTTGTTTGTTTTAATGACTAAAAAAACAAACCAAACACACTACCATTGAGCCGGATCCAACTCACAGCGACTCCTCCATAGGTTTCCAAGGCGCTATCACTAAGAAAGTAGATCGCCCAACATTCTTTCTGAGGAGTGGCTTGTGGGTTTTAATCGCCAGCCTTCTGGTTAGCAGTCAAATGCCTTAGGCACAACACCACCAGAGCTCCTAGGCAATTGTTAAATAATTATCATTATACCACTTGACTTTATCAATCAACTTGAGAAGTATTAGTGTCTGACTTTTTTTTTTTTTTTTTTTGGTCAGGTCCAAGACAATAAATTCCTAGCCTTGTTTCAGTATCATGTTACCCGACCCATTCCACTCTAAGTCAGTAGATAACACTACCTTTAGAAGGAAGTCTGAAGACTATTCTTCTAGGACAGTTAATTCAAAAACACAAACTCACTGGCTCGAGTCAATTCGAACTCATAGCAACTCCTCCTTGAGTTTCCCAGGAGGTATCACTAGGAAGTAGATTGCCCAGTCTTCCTTCCAAGGAGTGGCTGGTGGGTTTGAAGTGTCAGCCTTCTGGTTCACAGTCAAATGTCTTAGGCACTACACCACCAGAGGACAGTTAAAAGCTACAGTATATGCACCAACTCCATGCCAATGCTGAGAACCACTGATGGAAATTCTGCACTTCCGTTGGATAAGACAAGGAATAATCAGATAAAGACTTTGTGAATAAGTTTGAAATAATTAATATAAAACATCTTTGCCACATGTAGTGATCTGTAAACTTGGTTCATTTTCCCTTGTACTTTATTTTTTCCCTTTTTTGCTCTTATACAGATTCATCTGAGATTCAAATATGTAGTGAGAAGGAGATTCCATAAAATTGCCATTGGATGTCTCTTGATCTATGAAAGTCCTTTTCCATTTACTCCTCCACTCTTCACTGAGAACTTTCACTCTAAACAGTAACTTTGTCCAAAAGCTGAGATTTATTGAAAAGATCTATGCGTAATGAAGTAATGCAATCATGAATCAACAATGGAGGGCTCTATGTACAGCTTCTTTACCAAGTACAGAAAACATTGATAATCTATCCAAACAAGAGTTCCACTGTGGGAACAAAGAGAGTTCATGCAATGGGATTTTTACATCTACTGAGTTTGGTTGTTAGGGAAGAAAAAAAAAAAGTGTGTTACTGAGTTACAGTGAGATGTTAGCTGTTGTGTGTGTGTGTGTGTGTGTATGTGTGCATGTGTTTCCCAAACTATACAGAGAAAGAAAATGAATCACTGTTAGAGCTGAGGGAGTAAAAGCCTATGCTGTTCCCTATCAATGCAAATTATTTTGTTATCATTTACTGTGAAAAAAAAAAAAAAAGAATATGTAATCAAAAAGGATTTGAGAATCCTTCTTGTTGAGCTCTGTATTTTTAAAAAAACAAAACAAACTCACTGCCATCAATTCAACAAGTCAATTATAACTCATAGTGATCCCCATTGGGTTTCTAAGGCTGTAAATCTTTGTGGAAGCAGATTTCCTCATCTTCCCACTATGGAGTAGCTGCTGGGTTTGAACCACCTACCTTTTTATTAAAGGCCAGAAGTTTAACTACTACACCACTGGAGCTCCTTCTATATTCTGATAGATGGCCATTTTCTCTATCAGGGTGCATAGTCTATTCTCTTCTTCAGAAAGCCATTGTGATGTTTCTGCAATAAAGTTATAGTCAGATAACAACTTCATTAACATACCCAATATAATGGTCTTTCACTTAATTTAAAACAACACCATGGAAATGGAGAACATGTGATATAACAAATAAACCATCCACTTATGAGAGAAACTAACCAATTCACACTTATTTTTCTTATCCCTATCCTAAAGGGCATTAGTGCAATTAAGATTATCAAAACCTCATTTTCAGCTATCAACATTTTCCCTGTTTGTATGTTCCTTGAAACTTTCCAAAATCCATTTTTTTTTAATCAACAGGATAATTTTTTTTTGTCCTTATTTGAATAACTATTGTCCCTTTCTTATTAAGCAAAGATGAATTCACAGATATTTTTAATCCTTAAGTGAAATAGTTTTAACTGAATATCTGACTCTATTCTTTGGGGGTGGGGTACCAAATTAATATAAAATTAACCTCTAATATATCTGAATATAGAGAAAAAATGTTATCACATTTTTTTGCTTCTGGGATTTCTATTTTATATTGATGAGTTTTTATATGCATTATTAAACTTTCTTTTTCTTTTTAAAATCCAAGAAAGCCTCTTAAACAATCAAATTTTTACTGCAAGTAGTGTACCTTTTGTTGGTATGATAAATTTATGTAACTCATAACTCATGTGTGTTGACTCAGAAGTATGTTGTATGACGTAATACTCCACTGCCTTTGAAAACAAGTGGATTCAAGTTTTTTGTAATATGCTTCTTTTTTTCAATGTTCCAACATGTCAACATTTGTAGAAGGGAAATTATATAATTATATAAACTATATATAAAATTATGTAAACTAACACATCTGTCCTGGAAGAAGTGCAGCCAAGATGCTCCTTGGAAGTGTGGATGGCCAGACTTCGTCTCACCTACTTTGGTCATGTCGTCAGAGGGGACCATTCCCTGTAGAAGGATGTCATGCTCTGTAAGGTGGAGGGTCGATGAAAGAGGGGAAGGCCTTCGACGAAATGTATTGACACAATGGCTGCAACAAGGGGATCAAATATAGCAGGGATCATGGAGCTGGTGCAGGATCGGACAGTGTTTCGTTCTGTTGCGCATGGGGTCGCTATGAGTCGGAAACGACTCAACGACACCTAACAACAATAACAACATATATAT
>NW_006927586.1:6115-6649 GCF_000298275.1 Orycteropus afer afer | reverse complement strand
GGTTTTATATATACCATCACATTGCCTTGTCAGTTGCATAGTTTCTGCTGAGACATCATACCCTATTCTTACTGGCTGTCCTTTGTAGGTAACTTTTTCTTTCTCCCGTGCTGCTTTCAGGATTCTGTCTTTGTCTTTGGTTTTGATGAGTTTGATGATGATGCATCTTGGTGATTTTCTTTTGGGGTCTATCCTGTTTGGTGTTTGTTGGACTTCCTGAATGGATATATTCTCTTCTTTCATCATTTCAGGGAAGTACTCCTCCAGCAAATCTTTGATAATTTTCTCAGCGGTTTTGTTTTTCTCTTCCTGTTCTGGAATTCCAATGACACGTAAGTTATTCTTTTTGATGGTATCCCACATGAACGTTAGGCTTTCTTCATTTTGTTTTGATTTTTTTTCTGATTGATCCTTTTCCAAAGAGGTACTCAGGTATTTTTCTTCCATCTCATTAATTCTGTCTTCCATCACATCGATTCTTCTCCTTTGCCCTTCCAATGTGTTACCTATTTCTGACAATTTAGTATTAATCTT
>NW_006927586.1:4200-5208 GCF_000298275.1 Orycteropus afer afer | reverse complement strand
GGCAACAAACTCCACCAGGCAACCACCTAACCAAAAGGCATCAAGTTTTTCCTCTGTGGGCTGGTAAGGCTATTGCTGTCTCAGCCGGTTCTCTGGGCTCTGCTCCTGCCGTCTCTCATACTGGTCTCTGGGCTCTGCTCCTGCCGTCTCTCATGCCAGCCTCTTGCTCTGCTCCTGATGTCTGTCGTGTCATATGCCAGGGTCTCTCTTCCAGGGTCTTGGGTCAATGATGCACTCTACTCCTGTTTCCACCTTTTAGGCCTCTGTGAGAACAGCACCCTACTCTCTCGGTACCAAATTCTGTTTTGGTTTTGTTCACTCACGGACAGTTGTAGACAACACAACAGAATCCCAATCCACAGAAGAGTGTTTCTTTTCCCAGGATGTCCATAAATATACTGGAAGCAGGCCACACCCATAGAGCAACTCTCTTTCAATGGATTGGTGGCTCAAAACATCTTCATCTGACCTCATCATGGGAATAACCACATCAAAACCCCTTAAATGACACAGAGTTTTGGTCCAGCCAAGTTGACACACAGCTTCAACTATCACACACAATATAGCCATAAGAGTGTATGTCCACTCAACAGCTTGAGTACAAACAGATCCCCTTCCTGTGGGTAGAGTGAATTCTGACATAAATATGTGAATGTATTCTTCATAGCTGTTTCATATTTTGTGCTTCATTTTGTTTTTAATCCATCAATTGTGTTCTTTATAATTTTGGTTACACCAAACACCAAACCTACTGCCATTGACTCCATTCTGACTCATAGAGATGCCCACTGGGTTTCTGAGAAGGTCAGTCTTGACAGATGCAGATTCCCCGGTCTTTGTTCCTCAGGGTGACAGGTGGGTTTGAACCGCCAGCCTTCTGGTTAGCAGTCAAATGCCTCAGGCACTGCACCACCAGGGTCCTTCATGTGGATGGCAGTTTATAATGAACATTTCCTTTCCCTTCTGCTGTAGTAAACAATTAGTATTGTTGATGCTAGTTGTCGTGGA
>NW_006927586.1:2170-3074 GCF_000298275.1 Orycteropus afer afer | reverse complement strand
TGTCATTGCTCAGCAGTCTGCCATGCTCTGCTGAACCTGGGACTTATAATGGACTTAAGTTAATGGCCTGCCATGTGGTTTGGTAACATCAGGACTGTGCCTTTTTACTTGTCAACATTGCGGCTTCCCAGCCTGTGCAACCAGCAGCTGTCTGAGTGAAGAAATGCCTCTAGCTCCATTGTGCCAGGAGCAGGAGGCAGAGCTGAACCCCAAGGTTGAGGGGCTTTCAACCAGCCCCTAGAGCCTGGCACTTTGAAGTTGGACTTAAAGTCTCCAATCTGTAAGAGAATAAGCTCCTGTTTGTTAAAGCCATCCTATTTGTGGTATATTCCTGGCAGAGCCACACTAGGTAACCAGAAGAACAGTTATCATAGCTTTTCCTCCTGTTAGCTCTAGTTATATGGACATTCTATGAGACCAGTAAGTATGTTTTTTTAATTAATAATAATAATGATATTTTTCAGTTATGTGGCCATTCTTACAGCACACACAAATATGCATGTGGAAATATCACCTCTCAAACTTACATAAAGTATTTTCCCTTTTGCCTAGACATGCCTGAGAATTCAGCCTGTCTACTTGTGCATGTACCTGTAGATTAATGTCTGTTATCACTGACAATGCAGTATTATCTATGTGAAAGAGTTTATCTTTGTTGTCTATACTTCTTGTGCACCTCTCTGTGTCTCCCTTTGCCTCAATGTTATTGTATTGGTCACTCGCATTGGTATGTTTCCTTTCCATTCATCCCAGTCAATACTTGTCTCTACCTATCCATCAGGATCTCTGGTAGCATAGTGCCTAAGGCACTTGACTGCTAACCAGAAGGCTGGCGGTTCAAACCCACCAGCCACTCCTCGGAAGGAAGGTTGATGGGATCTGGATTGGGATTGCATTGAATGTA
>NW_006927586.1:0-736 GCF_000298275.1 Orycteropus afer afer | reverse complement strand
GCCTTGGGCTTCAGCTCTGCCTCTTGCTCCCAGCCCACTGAAGCTGTAGGGTTTCTTCACTCAGGCGGGTGCTGGCTGCTGAGGCTGACAAACTCAAGGTCAACAAATAAAATGGCACAGTCCCAATATTATCAAACAACACGGCAGACTACTAGTTCAAGTCCGGAAACAGTCCTAAGATCAGCAGGTCATGGAAGGCTACTACTAACTGAAGACTTAGCTATGTGCAAGATTCAAGCATGTCAAAAGCTACAGACCATTCCGAAACCTTCTCCTTATACACTGGGAGAAGACCCCATCCCTAAGGCAACTCCTCAGCTGCTCACAGTAGATTCTACCATGGAATTGATTACCAGTCTCGTCATGCAGCTGTCCAGCCACTCAAAACTAGGCCCACTGAAGTTGACACTTGCACATATGCCAAGACATTGGAAGGCAGATACTGAGCCAACTGACTGGAAGAGACCTTTAAATGTGCCTGGTAATGTTTGAGACTTAATTTCAAGATGATGGGGAAAAAGATAGCCATTTTGTCATGAAGGTAAAGAACGGATTGTGTCAACTGTGAGAGAAGAAGTGAAGCCTAAGCTTGAAGGAGCACAGTAAGATGTAGAATGCTGTGGAGAATGGACCGAATTTCCCACGGCTCCCTACACCTCCTCACATATTTGGAATCTCCATCAATATGAAATTCTTTTCTGGGTTCCAACCAGTGTTGCCTGGAGACTATCACCAG
>NW_006927585.1:0-6817 GCF_000298275.1 Orycteropus afer afer | reverse complement strand
AACACACATGATGACATAACCCAGAAACCAACCCAGCTATGGAAGTATCCAAAGTAAATAAGCCTACAAGATTGTAAACAGGGAACCAGAGACATCATTTAACAAATGAGGACAACTACAAACCAAAAAGAGGGAAAAAATTGTGTATTTACAAAACTTCTAAATGATAGAGAAGTCAACACAGCTACAAGATAGAAGGGATTGTTCTAAACTTGGGAAGAAAGCTATAAATAACAGAATAACCTCAAAGAAAAATGATAAACCATCACATCAAAATAAAGAAGAGGACCAGCACAAATATTTGTTGTTGTTGTTGTTGTTGTTAGGTGCCGTGGAGTCAAACCCGACTCATAGCGACCCCTCCTTGGGTTTCAGAGGTGGTATCACTACAGAAGTAGATTGCCCAACCTTCATTTCAAGGAGTGGCTGGTGGGTTTGAACCACCAGCCTTCTGGTTAGCAGTCAAGTGCCTTAGGCACTATGCTACCAGAGCTCCCGCACAAATATTTAGCAAATACTAAAACAATAGCAATGAAGGAAGCATAACACAATTCATAAACAAAACAAGCTCAGCACAGAAAATGATATGGAACAAAGAAATCACTACCATGACAAAACACATAACAAAACAAATTCATACATGTTGATAATTACATATCTGGCAAGGCACTTATCTGTAAGATTTATAGAAAACACCAATGCCTCAACAGCAAAAAAAAATTAACAATCCAATTGAAAAATGGGCAGAAGACATGAATAGACACTTCACTAAGGAGGATATTCAAGTGGCAAGCAAATACATGAAAAGATGCTCACAATCACTGGCCATGAGAGAAATGCAAATGAAAACAACATTGAGTTACCATCTCACCTCAGCACTGATGGCAAGGTTCAACGAGACAGAAAATAAGAAATGCTGGCGGGGATGTGGAGAGATTGGGACTCTCATACACTGCTCATGGGACTGTGAAGTGATACAACCACCATGGAAAGCAGTATCATGATTCCTTAGAAAGCTAGAGTTGGAGATATCATTTGACCCAGCAGTCCCATTACTAGCTATTTATCCTAGAGAGGTGAGAGCTGGGAAAGGAACAGATACATGCACACCTATGTTTATCACAGCACTATGTACAATAGCAAAAACATGGAAACAGCCTACATGCCCATCAATGGAAGAGTGGATGACCAAACTATGGTACATACACATAATGGAATGCTATGCAGCACTAAAGGATAATGTAGAGTCTGCAAAACACTGCATAACATAGATGAATTTGGAGGACATTATGCTGAGTGAAATAAGTCAATAACAGAAGGGCAAATATAGTATTAATTCATTGTTGTGGAGGGTCAAGGAAAGGTTTATATATGGAGGGAAATTTTCTTTATTGGTTGCCAGGAGTGGGAGGGGAGGGGAGGGAACACTACACACAAAAAAATAATAATACATTGGCCCATGTCATGTTAGCTTTGTGTATTTCACTGTATATTAATTATATTTCAATAAGAAGCATTTTTTAAAAATTGGCTAATGAAAACATTGTCAATAGCAGTGAAACACTGTCTGACATATCATTGGAAAGGTTTGTGGATAGCACTGAAACATTGCCTGATATAGTGCTGGAAGATGAGCCCCACAGGTAGGAAAGCACTCAAAATACGACTGGGGAAGAGTTGCCTCCTCAGAGTAGAGTCGACCTTAATGATGTGGATAGAGTAAAGCTTTTGGGACCTCCATTTGCTGATGTGGCGTGACTCAAAATGGGAAGAAACAGCTGTAAACATCCATTAATAATCAGAACATGGAAGGTATGAATCTAGGAAAATTGGAAGTTGTCAAAAATTAAATGGAATGCACAAAGATCAATATCCTGGGTGTCAGTGACCTGAAATGGACTGGTTTTGGCCATTTTAAATCAGACAACCATATGATCTACTATGCCAGGAATGACAAATTGAAGAGGAATGGTGTGGCATTTATCATCACAAAAATGTTTCAAGACCTATCCTGAAGTACAATGTTGTCAGTGATCGGATAATATCCATACATATACTATACAAGGAAGACCAGTTACTACTACTATTATTTAAATTTGCACACCAAACACCAAAGCCAAAGACAAGGAAATGGAAGATTTTTACCAACTTCTGCAGTTTGAAATTGACCAAACATGCAATCACAATGTGTTGATTATTACTCATGATTGGAATGCAAAAGGTGGGAAAAAAGAAGAATCACCAGTAGTTAGAAAACATGCCTTGGTGACAGAAATAACACCAGAGATCACATGATAGAATTTTGCAAGACTAACAACTTATTCACTGCAAATACTTTTTTTGAACAACATAAACGGCAGCTATACACATGGATTTTGTCAGATGGAATACACAGGAATCATATTGACTACCTCTGTGGAAAGAGGTAATGGAGAAGCTCAATATATTCAACAAAAGCAAGGCCAGGAGCTAACTTTGGAACAGACCATCAACTGCTCATATGCAAGTTCAGCTTGAAGCTGAAGATAATTAAAACAAGTCCATGACAACCAAAATATCACCTTAATTATATCCCACCTGAATTTATGAACCATATAAAGAACAGATTTGACACATTGAACACCAATGACCAAAAACCAGATGAATTGTGGGATGATATCAAGAACACGATATGTCAGTGTGGGAAGATGGTGTCATACCTATAACCCATTGTAATCCCTGAATAACGAGGCAAAGCAGATAGAAATAATGATACTGGTTTTATAAGCAACTAAGGAGAAGATTAAGGCTAGGCCCCAAGTCCCCTAGAGCCAGGAAAGGGATGGAGCAGGAGAGGCCGGGGACCTCAGGAGCAGCAAGATCCATGTAAGGGGACAGGAGGCAAGGCAGGCTCCAGCCCCTTAGAGCCAGGAAAGAGAGGGAGCGGCCTGGGACCACAATGGCAGGTTCCAGGTAGGAATTACATAAGGGGAGGGCACAGAGGTTTCCAACAGCTAAGGGAGATAAACTTGCCTGTTTGTTTGTCATCCTGTGGGGCTTGTACATTGCTGTGAGGCTTGAAGCTGTGCCACTGGTGTTTCAGATGCCAGCACAGTTACACATGGTGCACAGGTTTCAATGCCACTTACAGACTAAGACAGACTGGAAGAAGGAGGAGGTAATCCACTTCTCAAAAATTGGCCAGGGAAAACCTTATGAATAGCAGAGAAACACTGTCTGATAAAGTACTAGGCAACTTTATGAACAGCTCGGAAACATTGTTCAACACAGTGCAGGAAAATAAGCCCCTTAGGTCAGAAGGCACTCAAAAAGGACTGGGAAAGAGCTACCTCATCAGAGTAGAACCAACCTTAATGTTATGGATTAAGTAAATCTTTCAGGACCTCCATGTGCTAATGTGGCAAGACTCAAATCAAGGAAAAACAACTGCAAACATCAATTAACATTCTGAATGTACAAAATATGATCTAGGAAAATTGGAAGTTGTCAGAAATTAAATGGAACACATAAAGATTGATATCCTAGGCATTAGTGAGCTGAAATGGATGGGTTTGGGCCATTTTGAATCAGACAACCATATGATCTACTATGCCGGGAATGACAAATTGAAGAGAAATGGCATGGCATTCATCATCACAAAGGACGTTTCAAGATCTGTCCTGAAATACAATGCTGTCAGTGATAGGATCACATCCATACATCTACAAGGAAGACCGATTAATACTACTATTATTCAAATTTATGCATCAACCACCAAAGCCAAAGATGAGAAAACTGAAGATTTTTATCAACTTTCGCAGTTTTGAAATAGACAAAACATGCAATCCAGATGTGAAGCTTATCACTGGTGATTGGAATGCAAAAGTTGGATACAAAGAGTAATCACTGGTGGTTGGAAAATGTGGCCTTGGTAACAGAAATAACATTGGAGATCACATGATAGAATTTTGCAAGACCAATGACTTTTTCATTGTAAATACCTTTTTTCAACAACACAAATTGTGGCTATACACGTGGACTTCACCAGATGGAGTACATAAGAATCAGATTGACTACATCTGTGGCAAGAGGTGATGGAGAAGCTCAATATCTTCAGCCAAAACAAGGCCAGGAGCTGATTGTGGAACAGACCATCAACTACTCACATTCAAGTTAAACTTGAAACTGGAGACAATTAAAACAAGTCCACGAGAGCCGAAATACGACCTTGAATGTATCCCTCCTGAATTTAGAGACCATCTAAAGAATAGATTTTTTGCACTGAACACCAATGACCAAAAACCAAAAGAGCTGTGGGATGACATCAAGAGCATCATCCATGAAGAAAGCAAGAGGCCATTAAATATATGAGAAAGAAAGAAAAGACTAAAATGGATGTCAGAAGAGGCTCTGAAACCTGTCCTTGAGGGAAGAGTAGCTAAAGCAAATGGAAGAAATGACAAGATAAAAGAACTGAACAGAAGATTCAAAGAGCAGCTTGAGCAGACAAAGACAATTACTACAATGAAATGTGCAAAGACCTGGAGTTAGAAAACCAAATGGGAAGAACATGTTTAGCATTTCTCAAGCTGAAAGAACTGAGGAAAAAAATTAAGCCTCAAGTTGGAATATTGAAAGATTCTATGGCCAAAATATTGAATGATGCCGGAAACATCAAAATAATGTGGAAGGAATACACAGAGTCACTGTACCAAAAAGAACTGGTAAATCTTCATCCATTTCAGGAGGTGGCATGTGTTCAAAAACCAAAGGTACTGAAGGAAGAAGTCAAAGCTGCTCTGAAAGAATTGGCAAAGTACAAGGCTCTAGGAATTGACACACTGAGATGTTTAAACAAACGAATGCCCCCTGGAGGTACTCACTTGACTATGCCAAGAGGTTTGGAAGACAGCTACCTGGCCAACTGACTGGAAGAGATCCATATTTGTACCCATTCCAAAGACTGGTGATCCCACAGAATGTGGAAATTATCAAACAATATCATTAATATCACATGCAAGTAAGATCTTACTGAAGATAATTCAAAAAGAGTTGCAGCAGTATATTGACAGAGAACTTCCAGAGGTGCAGGCTGGATTCAGAAGAAGATGTGGAACAAGGGATATCATTGCTGATGTCAGATGGATCTTGGCTCAAATAAAGAATACCAGAAAGATGTTTACTTGTGTTTTATTGACTATGCAAAAGCATTTGATTGTGTGGATCATAACAAATTGTGGAAAACCTTGAGAAGAATGGGAATTCCAGAACACTTAATTGTGCTCATGAGGAAGCTGTAGATAGAGCAGGAGGCTGTCATTCAGACAGAGAAAGGGGACACTGCATGGTTTAAAATCAAGAAGGGAGTGCATCAGGGTTGTATCCTTTCACCATACTTATTCAATCTATATGCTGAGCAAATATTCCAAGAAACTGGACTATATGAAGATGAATGTGGCATCAGGATTGGAGGAAGAATAATTAACAACCCACAATATGCTGATGAAACAACTTTGCTTGCTGAAAGTAAGGAAGACTTTAAGTCCTTACTGATGAAAATTGAAGACTACAGTCTGCAATATGGGTTACAACTCAATATAAAGAAAACAAAAATCCTCACAACTGGACCTATAAGCAGCATCATGATAAATGGACAAAAGATTGAAATTGTCAAAGACTTCACATTGCTTGGCTCTACAATCAATGCCAATGGAAGCAGCAGTCAGGACATCAGATGACATGTAGCACCAGGCAAATCAGCTGCAAAGGACCTCTTTCAGGTGCTGAAGAGCAAAGATGTCTCCTTGAGGACTAAAGTGTGCCTGGCACAAGCCATGGTATTTTCAATCACCTCATATGCATGTGAGAGCTGGACAATGAATAAGGAAGACTGAAGAAGAATTGATTCTTTTGAGCTGTGGTGTTGGTGAAGAATGCTGAAAGTACCATGGACTGCTAAAAGAACTAATATGTCTGTCCTGGAAGAAGCAGAGCCAGAATGCTCCTTGGAGGCAAGAATGGCCAGACTTTGTTTCAAGTACTTTGATCATGTTGTCAGAAGGGACCATTCTCTGGAGAAGGATGTCATGCTTGGTAAGGTGGAGGGTTGACGAAAGGGGAAGGCCCTCAATGAGATGGACTGACACAGTGGCAACAGCAACGGGCTCAAGTATAGCAAGAATCATGGAGCTGGTTCAGGAACAGGCAGTGTTTCATTCTGCTCTGGGTCACTATGAGTCAGAGACAACTTGACGGCACCTAACAACAGCAAGGAGAAGATAAAGTATCAGATTTAGTGAAGGTGGAGAAAAAGAGAAGATTAAACAACTGGGAAAAATAAACAAACCTGCCTAGCTGGCATAGATGGAGAGACAGAGAAGGAAAGGGCTCCTTAGAAATACAAAAGAGATCACCAGAGGGGAGGAGGAAAAAAAAAAGTCACAGAACCCACAGAGGCACAGGCGACTCAGAATACCCACACCAGGAGTGGGTGGCAGCGACCTTGGGAGCTGAGTGAGTAGATACTCTTACTGGGAAATAGATCCAGAACCCCCCTTGGCTTGGGCTGCCACAGAGTCCAGAAAGGAGTGGGGCAAAGGGAGAAACTCCCTCTGAGTGGGCAGAGCCTCACAGTGAATTAACATCAGCGGGCTGGGGTTCAATTCTTCCATGACCCCATTTTAGCACAGAGTGGACTGGAGTACTGAGTTTTTATGGCTTCTCTCTCTCTCTCTCTCTCTCCTTTTAATTGTGATTTGGGTGAAGATTTACAGAGCAAATTCACTTTCCATACAGCAGTTCACATATACTTTGTCTCATGTCATTGACCACAGTTTAC
>NW_006927584.1:0-6829 GCF_000298275.1 Orycteropus afer afer | reverse complement strand
CTGGTCTGTGCCCTGACAGAGACTGGGTGCCATGCCCCACCCCCTACAGTTTTGTTTTTGTTTTTAAATTATACTTTTTATCTTCCTCCTTTTTTTCTTTTTTTTTTTTTTTTTTCTCTTTCTTGTCCCTGATTCTTAAGGTTTTTTTTGGTTTGTTTTTCATTTTTCCTTTTTTCTCTTACCTTTTCCTCATTGCATTCTTTTTTCTGTCTTTTGATTCTTCCCATACCTTGTTTTTCTTTTTGTAGTTTTCCCATTTTTTGTTTACTATTCTTTTACTCATGTTTTGTTTACTATTCTTTTGCTCTTTTCTCTGTCCTCACTCCCCAGATATTGTGGGGCTTTTTTTTTTTTTTTTTTTCCATTTTTCTCATTACCTTTCTTTTATCCTTTTTTAATATATTTTGAACATTTTTATTCTCATTTATTCCTTTTTGTGCAATTGTTTCAGTTTTTCTATATGTCTTGAGTTTTTGTACCCTAGTTATCATTTTTTTTGTGGTGCTATTTATTTATTTATTTAGTCTGACTGGGAGACAGAAAGTGTTCCCACACAACCCAACCAAACCTGTAACTCCTGCAACCCCACCCACTGAGTAAGGGCCACCAATTGCTTTTGCACCAACTGACCAATGATAGATGGTGGCCAGTGCAAGCTCAATTCACCCTCTTCTTCTCTTTAAAACAGGTAACAAAGATCTGTTCACACACAGTCTTTCTCTATCACACCCACTGGGAGACAGGTTGTGAGTGCTTAATTGCTAACGACTTGCAAATAGAAGAACATGGTACACTGCTCACACAGATATATCAAAACAAAATAAAGTAGGAAAAATTTTTGAGCAAATCACACCAACATACAACCACAAATTAAACATACATACAAAAACACCACAATGTTATGGACAACAGACAATCATAGTACACACACAAAAGAGATAAAGTAGTAGAAACAAGAGACCAGGATACAAACCCAGAAAACATCCCTGAGGAAGAAACAGCATTAGAACTTCTTGATAAGAAATTTAAAAGAATTATATTGGGTACTTTCAATGGATTGAGAGACATATCAAGGAAAGCACTGACAAAATTAAAGAAAACACAGACAAAACTCTGGAACAATTAAGGAAAACAATACAAGAACAAATTGACAAACAAAAAATTAGAAACAATACAAAAGTAATAAATAAATTCAGAAGAGTAACACAAAGATTTCAGAAATAGATAACACATTGAATAGGCAAAGGAGTAAAATCAAATCAATGGAAGACAGAATTAATGAGATTAAAGACAAATACATTAATACTACTTTGTTAATAGGAGCTCTGGTGGAAGAGTGCCTAAGGCATTTGACTGCTAACCAGAAAACTGGCAGTTCAAAAGCCTAAGATTCACATGGGATACCATAAAGAGGAATGACCCACATGTAATCAGAATTCCAGACAGGAAGGGACAGTTAAAACTTCAGAGAAAATTGTCAAACATTTGTTGGAAGAGAATTTCCCTAATTTGATGAAAGATGACAATATATCAAGAATATATTTCAAGAAGTTCAACAAACCCCAAATAGGATAGACCCCAAAAGAAAAACAAGACATATCATCATCAAACTCAACAAAACTAAAGACAAAAAATGATCCTGAAAGCAGAATGGGAAAAATGAAAATTTACCTACAAAGGACAACCCATAAGACTAAGTTCTGATTTCTTGGCAGGAACCATGCAGGAAAGAAGGCAATGGGGTGATATATGTAAAACCCTGAAAGAAAGAAATTTCCAACCAAGAATTATATACCCAGAAAAATTGTCCCTCAGATATAAGAGTGAAATTATTAGTTTTCCAGATAAGCAGAAATTAAGGGAATTTTTTAAAACAAGGCCAACCTTACAAAAGATGTTAAAGGGAGTCCTTCAGACAGATAACTAACAACAGCAAACAATCGATGATTAATACATATGATGATATAACCCAGAAACCAAGCCAGTTCCAGAAGTATCCAAAGTAAAATAAGCTTACAAGACTGTAAACAGGGAACCAGAGACATCAATTGGTAAATGAGGATAAATACAAACCAAAAAGAGGGAATAAATAGTGTAGTTACAGAACTTCTAAATGGTGAGGAAGTTAAGACCATTGTGAGATAGAACTTACTGTTTTAAACTTGGGAAGAAAATAATAAATCACAGGGTAAGCTCAAAGAAAAATAAACCTTTGTAAAAAAATTAAAAAGACCAGCACAAATATTTAGCAAATACTAAAACAATAGCAATGATGGAGATGATAACACAATTCATAAACTAAATGAGTTCAGCACAGAAAATTACATGGAACAAACAAATATGCAACACCACAAAAAAAATGCATAATGAAATGACATCAATAAATTCATAGTGGTCAATAATTACATTGAATGTAAATAGATTAAATATTCCTCTCAAAAGATGGAGAGTTGCAGACTGGATAAGAAAACATGACTCATGAATATGCTATCTACAAGAGACTCACTTTAGACACAAAGACAAAAATAGACTGAAAATCAAAGGTTTGAAAAAAGATGTATCAAGAAAATAGCAACCAAGAAAGGGCAGGAGTGATAATATTAATTTCTGATAAAATAAACTTTAAGACAAAAATGACAATAAGAGACAAGGAAGGACATTATATAATGATGATTGAATAAGAGAACATCACCATAATAAATGTCTATGCACCCAATGAAAGACCCCCAAAACACATAAATCATACTTTAACAGAAGTGAAAAGAGAAAGAGATTAATCCATTGTATAATAGGAAAATTTCATACACCACTATCAATAAAAGATAGAACTGAAAAGAAACTCAACAAAAATGAAGAAGAACTAAACAATATATAAACCAACTTATAGACATCTCCAGAGCACTTCACCAAAAAGCACAATATACATTCTTTTCCAGCACACATGAAACATTCTCTAGAATAGATCATATGTTAGGTCACAAAGCAAGCCTCAATAAAATTTAAAGAAAATGAAATACTGCAAAGCATCTTCTCAGATCACAATGCTATAAAATTAAAAATCAACACTACAAAGACCTATGGAAAAAGAGTAAATGCATGGAAACTGAGTAACACCCTCCACAAAAAAGCCTGGGTAATAAAAGAAATTAAAAATGAAATTAAAAAATTCCTTGAATCAAATGAGAATGAAAACACAACATACGAAAATCTTTGGGCCATAGCAAACACAGTGATTAGAGGGCAATTTATAGCAAGAGATGTACACATCAAAAAAGAAGAAAGAGCCAAAATCAACACCTTAGCCAAACATCTCCAACAATTAGAAAAAAAGCAGAAAAAAAAGCCTACAGTCACCAGAAGAAAAGAAATAATAAAGATTTGAGCAGAAATAACTGAAACAGAAAATGGAAAGACAACAGAAAAAGTCAACAAGACTAGAAGTTGGTTCTTAGAAAAGATCAATAAAATTGACAAACCACTAGGAAACTTAGCAAAGGAAACAAAGAGAAGATGCAAAAACATGAATCAGAAATGAAAGGGGTGACGACATCACAACAGAACCAACAGAAATAAAAAGAACAATATCAGGATACTATGAAGAACTAGGGAGCTCTAGTAGTGTAGTGATTAAGGCATTTGACTGCTAACCAGAAGACTGGTGGTTCAAACCCACCAGTCACTTTTTGGAAGGAAGGCTGGGCAATCTACTTCCATAGTGATACTGCCTTGGAAACCCAAGGAGGGTTTGACTTGATGGCACATAACAACAACAACAACAACGAAGAACTATAGCAAATTCAAAAACCTAGAAGAAATGGACAGATTTCTGAAAACACAACTTACCTAAACTAACACAGACTGAGTTGGAAAATTCAAACAAACCGATTACAAAAGAAGAAATTGAACAGGTCATAAAAAAAAATTACCAACAATAAAAAGTCCTGGCCCAAATGTTTTCACTGGAGAATTCTACAAATCATTCAGAGAAGTACTGACACCAATACTACTCAAATTATCCCAGAACATAGAAAAGGATGGAATCATCCCAAATTCATTTTATGAAGCAAGTATAACCCTGATACCAATGCAAGGCAAACACACCACCAGAAAGGAAAGCTATAGATCAATATCTTTCATGAATATAGATACAAAAATCTTCAACAAAATCCTAGCCAATAGACTCCAACATATCATAAAACTAATACATCATGACCAAGTGGGATTCATAGATTCATACCAGATGTGTAAAGATAGTTCAATATTTAAAAAAAAAAAAAAAAATTTCAGCGTAACCAATCAAATAAGTAAAATGAAGGAAATGAATCACATGATCACATTAATAGATGTAGAAAAGGCATTTGACAAAATTCAACATCCGTTCCTGATAACAACTCTCAAAAAATAGGGGTAGAAGGGAAATTCCTCAACATAATAAAGGGCATATATACAAAACTATAAACTAACATTATTCTCAATGGAGAGAGACTGAAACCATTCCTCTTGCAAACAGGAACCAAACAAGGATGTTGTGTTAGGCTGGGTTCTCTAGAGAAACAAAACCAGTAAAGCTTATATATAGAGAGAAAGGGAAATTTGTCTTAGGAAAATGGCTCACACACTTAAAGAAGCTGACAAGTCCAAAGTTCTTCGATCAAACGTCAAACAGGAGGCTTTTCTCAACTCACGGAGCTACAGGGGCTGAGGAGCTCAAGGTTGGCAGGCAGTATACTGGCTGTTGACTCCAGCAAATGATGAATCCAAGATCTCCAGGCCCAATTGTGGATTGTTCACTCATGGACAGTTGTAGGCAGCACAACAGAATCCTGATCTACAGAAGAGTGTTTCTTTTCCCAGGATGTCCATAAATATACTGGAAGCAGGCCACACCTCTAGGAAAACTCCCTTTCAACAGATTGGCTGCTCAAAACATATACATCTGATCCCATCATTGAAACAACTCACATTACAATTGTTTAAACCACACAGAATTGTGGTCCTGCCAAGTTGACACATAGCTCCAATTATCACAGATGCCTTCTAACACCACTTCCATTCAACATTGTATTGGAAGTCCTACCTAGTGCAATAATGCAAGAAAGGGAAATCAAAGGCATCTAAATTGATAAGGAAGAAGTAAAACTGTGCTTATTTGCATATGATATGATCTGCGAATATATATACATTGAAAGCCCAAGAGATTCAGCCAGAAAACTACTGGAACTTATTGAAAAAAATTAGCATAGTGGCAAGATACAAGATCAACATACAAAAATCAGTTAGATTCCTCTGCACTACCAAAGAGATCCATGAAAAGGAAATAAAGAAATCAATATCATTTGCAATAGCTACCCAAAGAAAAGATACTTGGGAATAAATCTTACCAGGAACACCAAAGAAGTATACAAAGAAAACTACAAAACACTACTCTGAGAAACTGTAAGAGATCTACATAAATGGAAAAACATACTATGCACATAGACAGGAAGATTGAACACTGTGAAAATGTTAATACTACCCAAAGCAGTACCCAGGCATCCAGGTAAGGGGAGGGAGGGACTTAGGCCCCACCCCCACCAGCCAGGAATGTGGGGTAAAGAGAAGTCAGGAGGACGACAGAACAGAGAAGCAGCCAGGGATCCAGGTAAGAGGAGGAACCCAGGCCCCACTCCCACCACCCAGGAAAGTGGGGGAAAGAGAAACCAGGGGGATGGTAGAGCAGAGCAACACCAGGGATCCAGGTAAAGGGAGGGCAGAGACAAACTTGTCTGTCAGTTTGTCATACTACTGTGGCTTGCATGTTGCTGTGAGGCTTGAGGCTGTACCACTGCTGTTTCAACTGTTGGCATAGTTGCACATGGTGCATAGGTTTCATTACAGCTTACAGAATGAGACAGACTAGGAAGAAAGAAGGAGACCATCCACCTTTCAAAGAATTGGCCAGGGAAAACCTTATGAATAGCAGAGAAACACTGTCTCATACATTACTGTGCAACTTTATTAATAGCCCAGAAACATTATCTGATACAATGTGGGACGACAAGCCCCTTAGGTCAGTAGGCTTTCAAAATGAGACTAGGAAAGAGCTGCATCATCAGAGTAGGATCAATCTTACTGATATGGATAGAGTAAAGCTTTTAAGACCACCATTTGCTGACATGGCATGACTCAAATTGAGGAGAAACAGCTGCAAACATCCATTAATAATAAGAACATGGAATGTATGAAGTCATGAATCTGGGGAAATTGGAAGTTGTCAAAAATGAAATGGAACACATCAAAATTAATATCCTAGGCATTAGTGAGCTGAAATGGACCGGTTTTGGCCATTTTGAATCAGACAACTATATGATCTACTATGCCGAGAATGACAATTAGAAGAAGAATGGCATGGCATTCATCATCACAAAGGATGTTTCAAGATCTGTCCTGAAATACAGTGGTGTCAGTGATAGGATAATATCCATACGTCTACAGGAAGACCAGTTAATATGACTATTATTCAAATATATGCACCAACCACCAAAGCCAAAGATGAGAAAATTGACGATTTTAATCAACTTATGCAGTCTGAAATTGACAAAACATGCAATCAACATGTGCTAATTATCACTGGTGACAGGAATGCAAAAGTTGAAAACAAAGAAGAATCACCAGTAGTTGGAAAATTTGGCCTTGGTGACAGAAATAATGCTGGAAATCACATGGTAGAATTTTGCAAGACCAACAACTTATTCATTGCAAATATTTTTTTCAGCAAAACAAATGGTGGCATTTGCTGGAGGAGAACTTCCCTGAAATGATGAAAGATGAGAATGTATCCATCCAGGAA
>NW_006927583.1:7210-7835 GCF_000298275.1 Orycteropus afer afer | reverse complement strand
TGTGTATTTATGCTGGTCCTCTTTTTTATTTTGATGTGAAGGTTTATTATTTTTCTTTGAGGTTACCCTGTGATTTATAGTTTTCTTCCCAAGTGGAGAACAGTCTGTTCTATCTTGTAGTTGTTTTCCCTTCCTTACCATCTAGAAGTTCTGTAACAACACAGATTTTTTTCCCTCTTTTTGATTTGTATTGTCCTCATTTGTCAGTTGGTGTCTCTGGTTCCCTGTTTACAATCTTGTAGGCTTCCTTACTTTGGATACTTCCATAGCTGGGTTGGTTTCTGGGTTATATCATCATGTATGTTAATGGTCAGTTGTTGTTAGCTGTTGTTGCTTCTCTGTCCAAAGAACTCCCTCACATCTCTTGTAATGTTGGTCTGGTTTTAACAAATTCCCTTAATTTCTGCTTATCTGGAAATGCTCTAATTTCACCATCATATTTGAGGGACAATTTTGCTGGGTACATAATTCTTGTTTGGAAAATTTTCTCTTTCAGTGTTTTATATATACCATCCCACTGTCTTCTCATCTGCCTGGTTTCTGTTGAGAAATCCAAGATTAGTATTATTGGTTGCCCCTTGTAGGTAACTTTTCATTTTTCCCATGCTGCTCTCATGATTCTTTC
>NW_006927583.1:3231-4616 GCF_000298275.1 Orycteropus afer afer | reverse complement strand
ATAGTGCCTAAGGCATTTGACTGCTAATCAGAAGGCTGGTGGTTCAATCCCACTAGCCACTCCTCGGAAGGAAGTTTGGGCAATCTGCTTCCGTAGAGTTACCACTTCAGATACCCAAGGAGGGGTCACTCTGAGTCGACTCTGACTCCATAGAAGTGCTTTTTTTTTTTTTTACCAGGAAGAAGAACAGTCCTCTCTCTCTGGTTATTATTCTCTTCCCTTCTCTGTTTCTGTAACCATGTTTTCAGTTGGAAATCTGACAACCAGCAAGCCTCCTTCAGGGTTGTTTGTTGCCCTCTACTCTTGCCCAAGATTTCCTTCCCTGTTCTGCAAGGCTTGATAGATCTGAGCTGGCATTCAGGGGAAGCATAGGCAGAATTTTCTCTGTTTTAGGAGGAAAAGGGACTGGAAATCCTCAAGGAATTCTGAGAGATCATTCTGTTTGTTTCAGAGCCCAAATGGCACTATTGTGGTTTAGGGAGGTGTCTCCAATTGGGTGACCTTCCTCCTGACTCCACTGTAGGGAACCTTCTGTAGGTGGGGTGTCATGCTGTGAAGATAGCAGGGAGTCCTACTTTGTTGCTATCAGAGCCTTCCTCCCCACATAATATGTTGGCTGTAAGTGTAGTTTCACTCAAGGCATCTGTTTCCTAGCAAACAACACCATCAGTCAGCAGCCATCAGCACTGATGGGAAGGTGAAACAGACAGACACAAAGTGACCCCCAGGGAGGTCTGTCCTGTTGTTTTCAGACCTTGTACAGAGAGTCAGTTACAATACTGACAATGGGAGTAGACTCCATTGCAGTATTCCTTGTGTAACAATTCTCAGCAGCCCGACAGCCACTTGGACCAAGCGTGGGATGTGCTGTCACACTTTGATTAGACCACTAGGGAGATCCACCTTGTTGCTATCAAATTCCTTTCAGTAAATTGTTGACTGTGAGTGCAACTTTCACTTAAGATGGCTGTTACCTTGCATGCAGAGGCCTCATTAAGCAGTCCTCAGTGCTGACTTCAAATGAAGACAGATTGACCCAAATCAATCCCAGAAAGATGTGTCCTGTTGGTTTTGGAAGCCTGAGCTATGGAGTGGGCAAGGAGGCAGGTAGAGTGCTGACTATAGGAGTAGATTCTACTGCAGGCCACCTTCTGCAGAAATTCACAGCAGCCTTGCAACCAACAGGAAGGTGTGTGGGAGGGGCTGTAATTATTCAAATGGACCACCAGGAATGTATGTCTTGTTCCTATCAGACCCGCCATTCCAGAAGTATGTTGGCTATAGATGTAGCCTCCATTCTACTGCAACGGCCTTGAATAGCAATTCACAGAAGTCTTGCAGCTGACAGTCTCTGGATGAGGGAGGTGCTGGCATGTTCCAAACAG
>NW_006927583.1:1182-2600 GCF_000298275.1 Orycteropus afer afer | reverse complement strand
TAAATTACTCAGTGTGGCTTTTCTACCCACAAGTCTTTGTAAACTCTGAGGTGGAATTTGCCATGAGCAACTGAGGAGCTCCTGATTGCTAAAGTTGTCCACCTGGGGTATTTCTGTTGGGAGTGGCACTAAACAATGTTCTGGGAGGTTCCTGCTCTCTCTCACAGGTGTTTAGAATTCTGATGTTATGATTGATTGGTTTGGTCACTCTGCTGGGCTCAAAATGAAGCCTCCTAGAGGCAGAAGTCTCTCTCTGACTGCTGGTTGAGAAAGACGTGCTGCTAAAAGAGACACATGCTCCTGAAAGAGACATGTGCTGCCGGGAAAGAGATGCAAGAGACATGCATTGCTGAGTGAGACACCGAGGGACATTCACTGTTGGGAGAGAGACTAAGAGAGACTGTGAGAGACTGTTAGGAGAGAGACTGTGGGCTGGGAGAGAGACTGAGCATTTTTCCTGAATTTGAATTGTAGCCCAGTGCTTCCCTAATAAACCCCATAATCTGTGAGTTCTGTGTGGCCACTGAAGTGAATTATCGAGCCCAGGAGAGAGGTGGTGGGTGCTTTGGGAGGAACAGTTGGTGAAAGGGCTGGAGGGAGGCAGAATAACTGGCTTTGCAGGAATAGGCCTCGGGCTACTGATAGTGCTTCTGTCTTCCTCTTGTGGGGTTAGAGGAGGTCAGAACACGTGGCCTCCCTGCCTTTTTAGCTGTGATTCTCAAATTTCTGGAAAAGTACTGCTACTCAGTCACTGCTAGGAACTATGGGGTAGAATGAGTTTGGATTTGAGACATCAATAAGTGATGTGAACTATAAGGAGATCTCTTAATCTCTGAGCTTCTGAGTCAAATTATGAGCTTCAGTTTCCTCATCTGCAAATAGAAATACCTCTCTCTGTCCTGCCAACATTAGAGAGCTATGGAGTACTAATTAGATGGCCATATTAAGGAGGTGACTTGATTACCCCCTCTATTCTAATTGATTGTTATATTTAAAAGGTAATTGATTGGAGAGAGATTGAAACCATTCCTCTTGAGAACAGGAACCAGACAAGGATGTCTGCTATAACCACTTCTATTTAACATTGTACTGGAAGTCCTTGACAGGGCCATACAGCAAGAAAGGGAAATCAAAGGCATCCAAATTGGTAAGGAAGAAGTCAAACTATCCCTATTTGCTGATGATATGATCCTATATCTAGAAACCCAAGAGACTCAGTCAAAAATTTACTGGAACTAATTGAGAGATTCAGCATCATGGCAGGATGTAAGATCAACATCCAAAAATCAGTTGGATTCCTCTACACAGCAAAGAGATTGCTAAAAAAAGAAATAAGTAAATCAATACCATTTACAATAGCTACCAAAAAAAAAAAACAAAAAAACCTGGGAATAAATCTTACCAGGGACACAAAAGAC
>NW_006927583.1:0-662 GCF_000298275.1 Orycteropus afer afer | reverse complement strand
ATTTGCAGAAAAATGAAACAAGATCTGTACCTCACACCATACACAAAAATGAACTCCAGATGGATGAAAGATTTAAATATGAAACCTAAAACTATACAGTTCCTCAAGGAAAATTTAGGGTCAAATTTAAGGGCCCTAATATACAGCATAAATAGACTATCAAGCATAATTCAAAATGCACAAACAGCAGAAGAGAAACCAGATGATAGGGACCTTCTAAAATTAAATTTTTATGTGCTTCCAAAGACTTCTTCAAAAGAGTCAAAAGAGAGCCTACAGACTGGGAAAAATATTTGGTAATAACATATCTGACAAGAGACTTATCTCTAGAATTTATAGAAAACTCCAACACCTCAATAAGAAAAAGACAAACAATCCAATTAAATAATGGGCAGAAGACATGAATAGACACTTCATCAAGGAGGATATTCAAGTGGCCAGCAAACATACGAAGAAATGCTCACTATCATTAGCTATTAGAGAGATGCAAATCAAAACAACAATGAGATACCATCTTGCTCTAGCACTAGTAGCAAAGTTCGAAAAGACGGAAAATAACAAATGCTGGCGAGGTTGTGGAGAGTTTGGGGCTCTCATACACTGCTGGTGGGACTGTAAAATGTTACAACCATTGTGGAAAGCAGTATGGTGATTCCTTCAAA
>NW_006927582.1:3996-6671 GCF_000298275.1 Orycteropus afer afer | reverse complement strand
AGTATGACATAATGATACTATATATCTCTTATATATGTTAGATGACATAATAATAGTAAAGCCAACGCTGATAGAAATATAAGCTTCACGTGATTGCAAATTTGTTTATATTTTTCCTGACTGGCTATAAACTATCCTCATAAACACTTATTGAATAAATTAATTGAAATGATATAAATCTGGGGGCAGGAAGACCATTAGGGGGTGGTGCAGATGTGATGTAGGGAATGGTAATGGGTTTAGATGAAAGTGGCTGTGTTCTAGAGTTATGAAGGATATGGGGTGGGGAGAGAATCAATTGGACCAGAGATCAGGTGTGAGGCATGATGACACAATATTAGTTAACATTCAGATTTCTGATTTGGACAATGGGTTGATGGTACCAGTCACTAAATAGGTAGTTCAACAGGCTTAGAATACTTGCAGAAGTCAAGAAGAGGACTTCAGCTTTTGATATGTTGCAGCTTTGGGCCTATAGGATCTGCTTGAGACAGTGGGTGGGTGGTTCTGGTACTCTGAAAGATAACTTGGCTAGTGTGACATACGTCAATGACATTGGAGTAGCTTAGTACACCCAGAAGAAATGCACAGAGCAGTAGAAAAGAAATGAGGATGCAATCCTGAGTAACACAAACGTTTTAGGAGTGGAAGAGCAGTGAAACTACAAAGGTCCACTGAAGTAAAAATACTAAACATTTATTTTGCGCTTACCTTTTACCATAGACAACACCCAGTATTATATAATTTATGTCATTTAATCATTATGACAACACGTTGAAATATCCCCTCCCAAAAAAACCTAATTCACTGCTGTCAAGTCGTATCCAACACATAGCGACCCCTCCTTGGGTTTCTGAGGTGGTATCACTATGGAAGTAGATTGCCCAACCTTCCCTCCAAGGAGTGGCTGGTGGATTTGAACCACCATATTTGATACCAACTTCTCACTTTCTTTTTCATGCTTTTATAACTATCAAAGTAATATATGTCTATGCAACATCCACAATATAGAAATACATAACTTAGAAGGCAAAATGTACTATGTAATCCATGCCATAAAGACAACTTTTGACAATGCTTATTGTACATTCCCCTATTTTTTTCATTCCCTATACGTATTTATACCGGGAACTGTTTCATTCTGCTGTACATAGGGTCGCTATGAGTCAGAGCCGACTTGACGACACCTAACAACAACAACATATGTATTTATATCAATATAAATATTTTTCCAAAAGCATCTTTCCTGCCATTAAAAAATTTACTTTTTCCAGAACTTATTTACTTTATATTTTAATATAGCTTCCTGGTATTTCATAGTATGGCTATGGTAAGCAGCCCAAATAATGCTGAAATGCATCTTTATAACATTATGTATGAAGGTAAATTTAAGCTTAGAGTAACATTGTCAAGAGCAAATAGTTGAAAATGGGATTTAAGAGAGAAAAGAAAAGAAAAAAAAATCATTTCATGAAACTCTAAAGATTGTAGGATAATCTGAGGTTAAAATGACAAGATAAGGATAATATGAGGATATGATGATAAGAAAGATGGGGAGATTAATAGTGCAAATGCAAAGGATTAAGGAAGAAAACTCATTGTCATTTAGTTGATTCTGACTCATAGTTATCCTAAAAGGACACAGTAGAACTGCCTCACAAGGTTTACAAAGTTGTAAATCTTTACAGAAGCAGATTGTCAAAATCTTTCTCCCATGGAGTGTCTGGTGGGTTAGAACCATCAAACTTTCTGTTAGTAGTCAAATGCTTAACCACTGTTCCACCAGGGCTCCTTAAGTAAGAATTAACAAGAATTTGTTAGTGACAACTATAACTTAGAAGGGAGCAAATGAATGAGAACAATTTAATGGCACAAGGGCTGAGGAAGAATGGAGAATAACTAAGAGGAAACGGTGATTTTAAACAGTTAAAAAAAAAAAACTGAGAGAAGAAAGGGTGATAGAGAGATTTATGGGATTGAAGAAGTCTGTTTTTATTGTTAGGTGTCGTCGGGTTGATTTCAACTCATAGTGACCCTATGTACAACAAAATTAAGCACTACCTGGTCCTACACCATCCTCACAATCCTTATTATGCTTGAGCCCATCCTTCAGCCACTGTCAATCCATCTTGTTGAGGTTATTGCCCTTTTTTCACTGATGCTCCACTTTACGAGGCATGATATCCTTCTCCAAGGAAGAATCCCTTCTGCCAACATGACCAAAGTAGGTGAGGTGAAGTCTGGTCATTCTTGCTTCTAAGGAGCATTCCAGGTGCACTTCTTCCAGAGTAGATCTGTTTGTTCTGGCAGTCCATGGTATTTTCAGTATTCTTTGCCCACACCACAATTCAAGGACATCAGTTCTTTTTCAGTCTTTGTTATTCATTTTCCAGCTTTCTCATGCATATGAGCTGATTGAAAATACCATGGCTTGGGTTAGGCACACATACTCTTCAAAGTGACATCTTTGCTTTTCAACACTTTAAAAAGGTCTTTTGCAGCAGATTTGCCCAGTGAAATAGGACAGAGTTCTTGACTGCTGCATCCATGAATGTTAATGAAGAAGTCTATAGTCAATATTATTTTTTTCATCTAAGGCCATTTTATTAGCATATATATATGTTGTTGTTGTTGTTATGTGCCGTCGAGTCAAATCCGACTCATAGCAACCCCTC
>NW_006927582.1:2184-3241 GCF_000298275.1 Orycteropus afer afer | reverse complement strand
GAGGAGTGGCTGGTGGGTTTGAACCACCAGCCTTCTGGTTAGCAGTCAAATGCCTTACGCAGTATGCCACCAGAGTTCCCACCCTAAATATATATGTGCATCAAGTATCTTGACCTGGATATACCGATTTGAAGTGAACCTATATGGCAAAGTAGAACTGCCCCATTCGGTTTCCAAGGCTCTAATCTTTACAGAAGTGGACTGCCACATCTTTTTCACATGGAGTGGCTGGTGAGTTCAAACCACTAACTTTTTGATTAGCATCTGTGTACTTAACCAGTGAACTGCAAGGACTTTTTATGAATGAAGCAACTCTGATTTTTTTAAAGCTTATTAGGATATATTTAATACATACAAATATATAATAATAATAATTTAAAAAAAACTGTAAATCATTTAAATATAAAATTGTACCATATTTTTTAAAGCCTCAGGGTACTTCTTGATCTTATTCTTCCACCTTCCCCATAACAAGTACCAATATTATGAATTTGGTGAAACTACTGCAAGAGGTAAATAATTTTATGAGAATACCATCTTACTTATCTGTTTTGCTGCTATTGTTAGGTGCTGTTGACCTGATTCCAATTCATAGCAACCCTACGTACAACAGCATGAAAACACTTCCTTGTCCTGCCCCATCCTACCAATTGTTGCTTGAGCTCATTGTTTTGCATCCACTGTGTGTACCCATCTCATTCAGGGATTTCCTCTTTGTTCGCTGACCTCTGTTTTAAGAAGTATGATGCCCTTCTCCAGGGAATGGTCACTCTGGATAACATAACCAATGTACAAGAGACAAAGTCTTACTATCTTCGATATCCTAGCTTGTAACTGTATTTCATCCAAGACAGATTTGTTTGTTTTTCTGGCTGTACATGTTGTTGCTGTTGTTAGGTGCCATCAAGTCAACTCTGACTCATAGCAACCCTATGCACAACAGAACAAAACACCACCCATTCCTGCATCTGCCTGACAATTCTTGCCATACCTGAGCCCATTGTAGCAGCCACTGTGTCAATCGATCTTGTTGAGGACCTTCCCCTTTTTCACTAAG
>NW_006927582.1:0-2084 GCF_000298275.1 Orycteropus afer afer | reverse complement strand
TGGCCATTCTTGCATCCAAGGAGCATTCTGGGTGCACTTCGTCCGGGACAGATTAATTTGTTCTTCTGGCAGTCCATAGTACTTTCAGTATTACTTGCCAACACCACAACTCAAAAGTACCACATCTCCTTCAGTCTTCTTTATTCATTGTCTAACTTTCACATGCATGTGAAAACACCATGGCTTGGCTTAGGCATACGTTAGTCTTCAAAGAGACATCTTTGCTCTTTATCACTTGAAAGAGGTCTTTTGCAGCAGATTTTTCCAGAGCAATACATCATCTGATTGCTTGAGTGCTGCTTCCATTGGTGTTGACTGTGGAACCAAGGAATATGTATGGCAATACATAGTATATTCAGTACTCTTCATCAGCACCATAATTCAAATGCATTAATTCTTCTTCAGTCTTCTTTATCCACTCTCTAGCTTTCACGTGTTTATGAAGCAATTGAAGATACCATGCCTTGGGTCAAGTGCACTTTAGTCTTCTAAGTGATAAGTGATTTTTGCTCTCTAACACTTTAAAGAGATCTTTTACACCAGATTTGCCCATAGCAGCACATCATTTAATTTCTTGACTTCTGCTTGCATGGACATTGATTGTGGATCCAAGTAAAATGAAATTCTTAACAACTTCAGTCTTTTCTCTATTTATTGTGATGTTGCTTGTTGGTCCAGATGTAAGGAATTTGTTTTCTTTATTTCCTCTATGTTGTTATGTGCGGTTGAGTCAGACCTGACTCATAGCGACACTTCCTTGGGTTTCAGAGTCAGTATCACTATAGAAGTAGATTGCCCAACCTTCTAAGGAGTGGCTGGTTAGTAACCAGCCTTCTGGTTAGTAGTCAAGTGCTCTAGGCACTACGCTACCAGATATCCTCTATACTAAACTATAGTCTTTGCTCTCCTTCAGTAAGTGCTTCAAATCCTCTTTGATTTCAGTGAACAAGGTTGTGTCATCTGCATATTACAGGATGATAATGACCTTCCACTAATCCTGATGCCACATTCTTATTCATATAGTACAACATTGCAGATTATTTCCTCAGAATTCAGATTGAATAAGTATGGTGAAAAGATACAAGCCTGATGCATACCTTTCCTGATACGCTTATTCTGTGTGAACAACTGTCTCTTGATTTATGTAAACGTACATCATTTAAAAAAAAAAAGCAACACCTAACTGCCAAATCATTTCTGACTCATAAAGACCCTCATTGGGTTTCTGAGGCTATAAAACTTTATGGAAGTAGATCACCTTGTTCCTTGGAGCAGCTGGTGGGTTTGAACTGCTGACTTTCTCATTAGCAGTCAAGTGCTTTATCCACTATACCAGCAGAGCTCCTGTACATCATAAATACAATTAAGTCTTATGGGATTCTCATTCTTTCGAACATTATCCATAGTATGTTATGATCCACGTAGTTGAATGTCTTTGCATTGTCAATAAAACATAGGTAAACATCTTTCTGGTATTCTTTGCTTTCAGTCAAGATCAAGTCTGATATCAGCAATCATGCCCCTTATTCCATATCCCCTTCTGAATCCAGTTTGAATTTCTGACAGTTCCTTGTCTAATGTATTGTTGCAACCATTTTTGAATTATTTTCAACAAAATTTTATTTGCATGTGATATTAATGACGTTGATAATTTTTGCCTTCACTTGATCACCTTTCTTTGGAATAGGCACAAATATGGATCTCTTCCAGTCAGTTAGCCAGGTAGCTGTACTCTAAATATCTTGGCATAAATAGTGAGGACTTTGAGTGTTGCATCCAGTTGTTGAAACATCTCAATGTCAATTCCTGGAGCTTTGTTTTTTGCCAATTCCTTCAGTGCATCTTGAACTTCTTCCTTTAATACCATCAGTTCTTGATCATATGCTACTTCCTGAAATGGCTAAATATTGACCAATTCTTTTGGTATAGAGACTCAGTGTATTCCTTCCATCTTCTTTTGATGATTCCTGCATCATTCAATATTTTGAATGCAATACTTCAATATTGCAGCTCATGGCTTGAATTTTCTCTTCAGTTCTTTTTCTTTTCTTTTAAATCTTTTTTATTGTGATTTGGGTGAAGAT
>NW_006927581.1:1605-6884 GCF_000298275.1 Orycteropus afer afer | reverse complement strand
AGGAAGTTCCTTGATACCTGCTGAGACTGGAGGGCAGATAAAGGCCCTAAGGAGTGTTTAGAATTCCAAAAGTCCTGTTAGTATTGCTGACACTAAAAGGTTTCTGGTTAAAGATTTTCCTGGAGGCTACTAGAACTCTGGCTTCAGATTGACTCACACCCCAGATGTAATGAATCAGAATCTACAGTTTTAAAAGATTCCTCAGGCCATTGTTATGTATACAAAAGAATCTTGTATCTTGTTGAACTGTAGATTCTGATTCAATGTATCTGGGGTAGAAATGCAAATTCTCAGCATGGGGTCAAACCAGAATAAACCAGTTCAAAGTCCTGGTTTTAACAAGTCTCCAAAAAATTTTGATGCACAATAAGACTGTTTTAAATTATTTTGCTGAATACCCTGAAAGCCCACATTCTGGAGGAAATATTCTGTTTTTAGCACCTTCTTTAGATTTCTGAGCTTCAATTTAATCATTTTGGCAAGGAAAGCAATCAGCATTTAATCAAGCACAACAAGGACCAGACTTTTGAAAACTTGTTGTTGTTGTTGTTGTTGTTATGTGCCATTGAGTCAGACCCAACTCATACCAACCCCTCCTTGGGTTTCAGAGGCGGTATCACTATGGAAAGAGATTGTCCAACCTTCCTTCTGAGGAGTTGCTGGTGGGTTTGAACCACCAGCCTTTGAAAGCTTACAACCCTATAAAGCTTAACTCCATTTTAAGAGAGAAAACTAAAGCTCAGGAAGTCAAGTCACTCTATGATGGTCTCAGGTAGTGAAGAATAGAGCTGAGTCTCCAACCACATCTACCTGATACCAAAGCCACTGCCCCTCTGCATCCCTGTGTGCACAACCTCCACCCCAGCTCCAGAATACCATGCTAAGATTATTGTTCCTAGGACAGGCCTGAGGCCTCAGAACATGTAGAACCTGGCAGACCCCTGATTCTTTAACAAATAGATCTTGAATGAACAGAGTGAAGAGGGCAATCAGCCTCATTTTGGCAAGGGAAAGCAAGAGTTCAATCTGTTCAGAATGTAGAATGGCATTACTATAAACCTTCCATTTCTCTCCCAAACAATGTCTTTGCTTCCTAAAGAATACTTTCATTTGTTCAAGAAATATTTACTGAGTACCAGGTGCTCTAGTAGATTCTAGAAATAATAGCAATATGCCAGACTAGGTCTTATACTGAAGTGAGTGACTCTACTTTGTAACTATTTTTGTAATGTCCAGCTATAACTGGCAATATCTTGCTAAAACTCCATTTTATGTAACTGAAGTGACCATCTCATCCTGCCCCCACTCCCCATGGGTTAAGGGGTACCTGCCTTTTTGCATATTAAGCAACTAAAACACCCCTAGATCAATTCCTGCACTAAAACATGTACTCTAAGGTGGTTATCAAAACTAACTCCCCTCACCCCCCGATGAAGGCCTGTGTTAAAGCACATACTCTGAATCCTTGAAACTGCAGCTTCTGCTTCTGTATTATCTCTTGCTTGCCTGCTTTATAAAGCCTACCTAAAGTTGGGCTTGTTGCTGCAGCATAGGAGTGCACTTCAGCTCCCTGCAGTCAGCTAGCCTAAATAAAACTCTTTTACCGAAAAGTGGACATTATAATGGCTATTATTTTGAACTGAACCCATAATATTTGGGGGCTCATCTGGGATAGCCACTGTGTCTCAGTGTCTCTGCCAGGTGAGATAAAAAGGATCTCTAGGGAGGCACCCCCTGAAGACATCCAAGGCCCCAGAACTCTGTTCTCCCAACAGGGTGTCCACCTGGAGACATGGAATTCAGCTGATTCATCTTGAGACACCTGATTCCTCTGGAGGTAAGCCTGTAAATCTGTAAAACCGGTTTTTCCTGTTAGTTGAGAGAAAGGATTGGAAGCAATATAATACTTTCTCCAACAGCTTCTCACCAGGACACTGCTTGAGAAGCCCAGCTAGCGAAAACTTATTTTCCTAGAGCTTGATCTAGTAAAATGTTGGTGAGCTGACCTTGTTTTACTAGAGTTCCTGTCCTGTCCTCTCGAGAGTGCCTGATAGTCCTGAAACCTGCTACGTATCTGTTTTATGTTATGTCATCTCTTCAGTAGGATAGTTGCTTGGTGCTCTTTTCTCTTTTTGTCTGCCTTTGGCCAATGTTTTGATTTGTGGAGTTGTGGCCATTGCCCCAACTGAATGGACTGTTGGATAGAAAATTCTCTTTGGATTGTGTTATTTCTTTATATGTTTCGTGTTTGTAGGACTGAGCTGTTACTTATAGTAAATGAGTTCTAATTCTGAAATATTGTATTGGATTGAGAGGTTTAAGCATTTCGTCCAAAGCCTGTTAGAAGATTTTGATTGGTTTTATCTAAAAACTTGGGATTTTTATGGTTTAAGTGAATGGATCATTGATTTGGCTGCTCAAGGGACCCGACAAGAATTTGCACCATGGGAAGTGAAATTTTACTTATTTTTATTATTGTTCTTACTATAGTAAATATGTAATCTGGTTCTCAAATTCAGGATTAAATCCTAGGGCAAATAAGTTAACAATTTAGAATTTTGGGGTTAGGATATGTTTTAATGTATGTATGTATGTGTGAATAACTGTGTCTGGCTAACTGAAACCCTAAGGGATTAGGGAACTAGAAGTAAATTCAGAGGATTACACTTAAGTTAAGGATATTTGATAGACATTTTTATATTGGCTAAATTACAATTTTGGCCAACTTAGTAAAAACAATTACAAATACATTATTGCCAGCTTATAAAAAATACGGGAATTTCATGTGTAAAGGAAAAGACCTCTCTCCGATGTATATTAAATAATTTTAGACTAACCTACAGGTGGGATTATGGTATTAAATTCAGCTCTGGGTGCCTCAGGACTTTGTATAAGTTAGAGTGATTTTAATAACTGACTAATCAATATTCGAACATTAGAAATTTACATTGTTTTCAGTTTTTTTACTGTTACTGGTGGTGTGGGATAAAAATCTCTGGGCATTTAATTTACCCTTACTCTTGATTTCTATTATCTCACTATTTTTGGATTAATTATTGAAACAACATAGACCAATTAAACTGTTTTTACATGTAAAATTCAGTGATATTAATTATGTTCTTCGAGTGATATTTGTTTAAACTTAGTCCCAAACCCCCCCCCCCCGTTTCTGGTCTGGCTTCTAGTTGACAAGGAAGTTAAAATTTTTATCCTTAGTAAGTAACCTTAATTGAAATCATCTCCAACTGGAACATTGTTATTTTGATTCGACTTTATTTGATTTATTTGTGTGTAAAAAGTGTGTGTGCATGGCACCGGTACAACAGTTTCAAGTAGATGTAAATGTGATTGGAAATTAAGTAACCAAGATTTTGTACCAGAATGGGACTCCTTAACTATATTCTGAAAAACTGAACCTTCAGAAATTAAGGAAGAGAAGTTATAAGCTTCCTCAAATCCATTTTTAAGTTAGGCAAAACTTTTTTTAAAATCCATTTTTAAATCAGACTGTTTCAGCTGCAACCATGCCTGCCAGCATTGCTCTCCTCTGCTTTTTGACCCTTTCCCTCCCTCAGGAAAGCGAGTTAACTGTTTATTACCCACTGTGCCTCCTTTATCACCTATACAAACTATGGTGCAAAAGGTGAGGGCCATGGATGAGGACATTCCATTAGAATTAAAACATGTTTTTCCCTTAACAGAATACAAAATCAGTAAACTAATCCAGTGTGAGGACATAAAGTATTTTCTTTTAAAACTCTTAAAGATTTGAAACAAGCTGCTGTTACCTATGGGCCAACAGCGCTGTTTGTAAAAACCTTAATAGATACCATTGCTCGAGAAGTTTTGTGTCCTTATGATTGGTGTATGCTGGCTAAAACTGCATTATAAGAAGGGAATAATTAATCCAGAGGCTAGGGCTTTTGGTTACACCCAACCAAAAGCTCAAGACCATATCAAGGTGAAAAGATGAACCTGCAATGTTTTTAAAGGATTATGTGTTTTGGATTATGTGTTTATCTGAATGTACTCCGTACTGTTTTTGAGCCAATTAATAAAATTGTAATCATTAAAGTGTAACATTTTGGGGTGGTGAACACACATAAAATGACTTAGTATAGTCTACTGAACGAAACCACCTTACGAACTAAGTTGAAAGTTTTAGTGTGGCCTGAAAAGCAAAAGGGAAAGTAAAATGACTGGTAATAAGTTTTTTAAAAAGGGGGAAAAGAGAGTAGTTTTGTCTTAAAGTAGAATGTCTGGTCATCCTAGAACATGAGTTTTGTCTTAAAGTAGAATGTCTGGTCATCCCAGAACATGAAAAATAGTAAAAGTTAAATTTGAAAATGTGTAGTAAGTTGTAGAAGTTTGAGAGGAAGTGAACTTTATTTACCTTAGTTTTAATACCTGCAAATAGTAAGTGTGAAGAAACAATGAAGTACATTGAAACTTTGATAACTTTAGATCAGTTTTGGTGGATTTATTCATAAGATGAAAAAAAGAATGGTGAATCTTTTCACTGCAAAATGTTACATTGACAATATACTTTCTATTAAAATAACAGTAAAATCATAGTATTTAAGAGGGGTTAAGTGGACCAAAAACCCTTTGTCATGACAGGTTTCTAGCAGTGATGAGTTCAAGTAAATGTTAATTGTTACATGAAACATATTTGGCCAGTGGAAATGAAAATTGGAAAAGATTGTAAATAGATCATTACAAATGATTCCTCTGTGTAAATGAATTATACAATTAAGAGTGTCTTTCAGGATGCTACAGATCCTTACCTTAACTCTGTTCCTCCCAATTTGCCCCTCAGAAAATGATCTTCTCAGCATACACTCAGAATAATATAAAATTTGACCAGGGTCCAGGCCACATCCTTCGGGGCAATACCCATTACAGCAGCTTCCAGCTAGTTTAAATCATGAAGGAAACCCTGGAAGTTTCATTTAGACTCATGTGCCATTCACCTCGACTGATTTACATTAATCTTTTATTAACTCCCTTACCTCTGAAGAAAGGCAAATAGTATCAGAAAAGAACTAGAACAGAATCCAACAGACTTCATAACCTCTAACCTGAAAACCTAGCCAGGGGCCACAGCCATCAGAAACAGATCCAGAATAAAATCCTAATAACCCAGAGAACAGAACAAGATTCCAAAATTAAAAGGAGGACTGGGTATGAATACTTCTCAACTTGTAAAGATTACTTTCAAGGTCTATAATAACCAGAAGGAGCTCTGGTAGCATAGTGGCTAAGACACTTGCCTGTTA
>NW_006927581.1:0-1395 GCF_000298275.1 Orycteropus afer afer | reverse complement strand
AAAAAAAAAAAAAAACAGAAGCAAAGAAACATGAATCAACAGACTACCTTGCTGGCTGCTATCTTGGGAGGCCTGTCACAAAGTCAATCATACTGGGTAAGTTCCCATGGGTCCCCATCAGATAGAAGGGGAGTGACTCAAAATCCTGCTCCAGGAGGCCAACCAACAAAGTTGGAGCCTCAACAATGTGCTTACTGCAGAAAAAAATGGGCACTGGAAGAGGGAGTGTCCAAAACAACCTCTCCAAACCCAACCAAAAGGGGCCCAACGTATGATAAACACAACTAACAACAATCAAGAATGACGGGGCCCAGGGGCTCCGTTGCAGACTAAACAAATTCCTATCTCCTAGGAGGAGCCTGGGTAACAATATCTGTGGGAAAACAGCCCATTAGATTGCTACTGGACACAGGTACAACCTCAATCTTAAACATCCCCAAGGCCCCTCTGTCCCAGAAAACTATAAACATTACTGGAGTTTCAGTAATATAAAAATCTTCTTCAGCCTCTTGAATGTCAGGTTGGTAGTACTGTATTAACTTAAAATTTTTATACATACCTGAATACCTTGTTCCTCTGTTAGAATAAAACTTAATAACCAAGTTAAATACTCAGTTTAATTTCTCAGCTAACAAACTCCAGGTGAATGTTAATCATGACCAGGCATGGGCCTTACAGACAACCTCCTGCAATTACCTGCTGCTATGGATTACAAGCAGTCAGCCGCAGGGATCCAAGTGAGGAGAGGAACTCAGACATGCATAAAGCAGCAGTGAGGGAGAGCAGGAAAAAGGGGATTAAAAGCCAGGAACCCTGACAGAGAAGCAGTCAGCTGCAGGGATCCAGGTGAGGAGAGGAAATCAGGCATGCCCAAAGCAGCAGGGTGGAAGAGTGGGAGAAAGGGGATTAAAAGGCCTAGGAATCTGGACAGAGGAGGACTCAGCCGCAGGGACCCAGGTAGGGGTGGGACGAGAGGTTTCCAACAGGGAGGCAAACTTGTCTATCAGGTTGTCCTGCTGTGGTGACATGTTGATGTGAGTTTTGAGGCTGAGCTACTGGTGCTAACCCAGCAGGATGCACATGGTGCACAGGTATCAGCCCAGCTTACAGACTGAGACAGACTAGGATGAAGGGCGAGGCTGTCCACTTCTCAAATAATTGGCCAGGGAAAACCTTATGAATAGCAAAGAAATACTGTTTGATACATTACCGCTCAAATTTATGAATAGTCTGGTTAGGTTAGAAGGCTCTCAAAATAGGACTGGGGAAGAGCTGCATCATCTGAGTAAACCCAGCCTTGCTTCTATGGATAAGGTAAAGCTTTTGAGACCTCCATTTGCTGATGTGGCACCACTCAAATTGAAGAGAAACAGCTGCAGACATCCATTAATCATC
>NW_006927580.1:0-6837 GCF_000298275.1 Orycteropus afer afer | reverse complement strand
TTTAAAACAGACAAATACAAGCAAACTAATCACCAGAAAATGAAAAAGAAAAAGAAAAAATACAAAAGGAGGACAGGGCAGGACATGCAGGCTCTGTCTGAGCACGCAGACCGTGACGAATTCCTGTGGGCGCAGAAGGTAGGTGGGAGTGAGGGATGGCTGCACCTCCATTGACCAAGCAGGTGTGGGGTATAAGAGTAACAAGAGGAATGTCACACCTTTTTAGTCTTGCGGGTCAGGTCTGGAGTGTCCTTGGGGTTGCTGGCAAGTAGAACCTGTTCTTAAGCTGCTGGAATCTGCAAGAGTGCTGTCCCTTTAAATATTCAAAATGGTCAAGCCACTTGTGAACATTCAAAATGGCAGCGGCCTCAGGATAGGCAAAAGTCCACAGCTCCGCCCATGTTTCTCTTTACCTTCTTCGTTTATTCCCCAGCCACAAAAGCTGTCCTCCGTGGAGTCCCTGGCTAGCAGGGCTGCTTTTTAGGTTAATTCTTAGGTCCTACCACCACTTGGGAATCTCCCAACTGTCTGTGCCATGCCGTTAGGATCGCTGCCACACCGCAGCTCCATCTGTCTCCTTTTTTGGTATTTTCATGCAAATTCTTCTGCTAGTTGGGGTTTAGTCCACTTCTATATCCTTCCCTTCAAGGCTCAGGGGTCCAGGATTATCTTCTGTGTCTGTGTTAATTGGTTTCCCTTTTCTTTGTTGAAGAGGGTCTGTGCAGTCTTTCTGCCTAGTCCGCCATCTTACCAGAACTCTCTGTGTATGGATTATTGAATGGCAACCAATTTGCTCTGTAAACTTTCACCCAAATCACAGTTAAATAAATAAATTAAATAATTTTAAGCAATTCCCCCACCTTACACCTCTCCACCCCACCCCAAAAAAGCTTTCCTTAGTCCAAAAGTATGAGTGTGAGAGACTAGTGGGTTTAACATCATCAAAGGAGGAACTCGAGGAAAGACTTGGCTGTTTCCAAGGATTCTACTTTAGCCTCTAATCCCTGCCAATGAAAATTGTTGCTGGTATGCAAGTTTTATCTAGGTATTAAAGATTAAATCATTAATAGAATTGATTATTTAGCTACAGAGAGAATGGAAAGAAGATTGCATGATGGTAGATGGCAGAACTTTGAGAAAAAGTGGATTCAGCGGGTGAAGGAAACATCTTATGATTTGGGACCAGGATGAAAGAATTGGGAGCTCATGATAAAGGAAGCCCCAAAGGAAGAAAAATGAATCTATGTGATCAAAGAAAGGGCAGAATACCTCAGTTAGGACCTTCGGTATTTTAGTATTGTTCAGGTCTCACACTAGCATTGAGCCCTGTGAAATCATTTATTTACTGGCTCACTCATTCGTTCAACAGATATGTATTATATACCTGCTACATAACTTTTCCCCATAAACAAACAAACTAAAAAACCCATTGCTGTGGCATCAATTCTGACTCAGCAATCCTGTAGGACAGAGTAGAACTGTCCCATAGGATTTCCAAGGCTGTGACCTTTATGAGAGCAGATTGCCAGGTCTTTCTCCCAAGGAGCCTGTGGGTGAGTTTGAACTGCCAACCTTTCAGTTAGCAGCTGAGCACTTAGCCTTTCTGCCACCAGGACTCCTGTGCTCCCCAAAGCAGGTACATTACAAATGCCTGGACTAGATAGCACACCACTCCACTTACTGACTGACTTTGGATGGGTTACTTTACCTCCATGCCTCCATGATTTTACTAATTGGTAAAATGAGAATGGCAGTGTCTCAAACAAAAAAACCAAACTTGAGTCAATCCCAACTCATAGCAACCCCTCCTTGGGTTTCTGAAGCAGGATCTCTATGGAAGTAGATTGCCTAGTCTGCCTTCTGAGGAGTGGCTGGTGGATTTGAACCTCCAGCCTTTTGGTTAGCAGTCAAATGCCTTAGGCTCTATGCCACCAAAGCTCCCTGGCAATGTCTAGGTAGTGCAAATTGTGAAGTGCTCAGTGCTCAACTACTAGCCAAAAGGTTGATGGTTTGAAAACACCTAGAGGTGCCTTGGAAGACAAGCCTGGCAATCTGCTCCCAACAGTTCACAGTCTTGAAACCCTATGCAACCATTCTACTCCGCACACATGGCATTGTCATGAGTCAGAATCAACTGGATAGTAACTAATAACAACAATATGAGAATTATAGTAGTGTTTAGCTATGGAGGTGAGGATTAAATTAACACATGTAAAGTGCTTAGAAAGGAGCTCTGGTGGTGCAGTGCCTAAGGCATTTGAAAGTGCTTAGAAGAGTATCTGGAAAATTATCAATTCTCATTAAGTGTTAGCTGCTGCTTATTATTTACACAAGGCCATTTGGGTGTCAAACCAGGAATACTATTTTTAGTACATTATCAGTTCTTTCCATCACCCACACCCCACATGCAAACACACTCCAGTTCAAGATCATATGATTTATACTCAGCTCAGCTTTCCCAAAGGAGCTCTGTTGGCATAGTGGATAAGGCATTTGGCTGTTAACCAGAAGGTCACTGGTTCAAACCCTCCAGTTGCTCTGCAGAAGAAAGATGGGGCCATCTACTTCTATAAAGATTTACAGCCTCGGAAGCCCAATGGGGGTTGCTATGAGTCAGTACTGACTAGATAGCAATGAATTTGATTTGGGTTTGGTTTTCAGCTTTCTCAGATTTCAAATTTTCAGAGCTTTTCTTTTTTTCTTTCCCTTATATACCTCACCTTAGAGTCTCCTGTTACTCCTGATTCTCATTCTTTTCTTTCATTTTAGCAACTTTAGAATTCTTGTTTTTGTTTAGAGTATCCATTTTATTTCCTTATTTCTTATCTTCTGTACAGTAATGATTCCTTGCTTCTCCAGCACCTAAAATTGGAGATAGTTTAAAAGATCTGGATAAAAGCCCTCACTACATTTTATTTTCTTTTCCCCACATTCTCATCATTTCACCTAATAGGACTTTGTATTTTGGAGAGCTATAATAGAACTTTTAAATGGCTGGTTCATCTTAAGGTGATTAACACATTTGAACTCATTCTTATGCCCCCAAACTAATGACTCTCAGAGGACTCAAAATAACATTTACTTATATTTGAGTTATGTCTATAATTTTCTTAAAATCTCCCTTTCTTCATTTATCTACCATTGAGAATGGAAATCTCATCAAATTCCTGCCAATGTCACAAGGGTATTATAAAGGTTAATGAGGCAATTTCCCAGCAGTTCTTTGAGTACTGAGAGTGTATGAATATCATTATTGCAAGATTATTGAAAACTTCTAGTACTTATAAAATAGCAGGCATTTATCTCAGGCCACCAGATAAGAATTCTTAACTTTAACATTTCAGATATCAGTGAATTCAGTTTCTCTCATCTTTACAGTTTTGGTAAACATTTTACTGATAAGAAGAAATTTTGAAAGTCTTATGTAAATTATGGGCTTTAAGGGGTGGCCTGGAAGTGGAGCCAGGCACCAGGGGTCTTTGGAAGTAGCTTTAAGGGAGGCCTGGAGGCAGAGCCACTCACTAAGGTCTTTTGGAAGTGGCTTTGAGGGAGGCCAGGAAATGAGCAGAGTGGTTTGGAAAAACTAAGAAAGATGAACTTGTCTGTCAGTTTGTCATCATGTGGCTGTTTGTGTGTTGCTATGAGGCGGGAGGCTATTCCACTGGTTTTGCAAATGCCAGCAGGATTACCCATCATGGACAGGTTTCAGTGGAACTTCCAGACTAAGATGGACTTGGAAGAAGAAAGAGGCTATCAACTTTTCAGAGAATTGGCCAGTGAAAACCTTGTGAATAGCAGTGAAACATTGTCAGATATATTATTGGAATACTTTATGAATAGCCCTGAAACATTGTCCAATATAGTGCTGGAAGATGAGCCTTTCACATTGTAAGATACTCAAAATACAACTGGGGAAGTGTTGCCTAATCAGAGTAGAGCCAACCTTAATTATATGGATGGAGTAAAGCTTTCGGGACCTCCATTTGTTGATGTGGCACAACCCAACATGACAAGAAACAGCTCCAAATGTCCATTAATTATTGGAACATGGAATATATGAAGTATGAAACTAGGAAAATTAGAAGTTGTCAAAAATGAAATGTAATGCATAAAGATTGACATCCTAGGCATTAGTGAGCTGAAATGGACTGGTTTTGGCCATTTTGAATTAGACAACCATACGATCTACTACACTGGGAATGACAGATTAAAGAGGAATGGTGTGTCATTCATCATCACAAACACTGTTTCAAGATTTGTCCTGAAGTACAATGCTGTCAGTGATTGATAGGATAATATCCATATGACTGCAAGAAAGACCAGTTACTACTACTATTATTCAAATATATGTACCAACCACCAATGCCGAAGATGAGGAAATTGAAGATTTCTACCAACTTCTAGTCTGAAATGATTGAACATGCAATCAACATGTGTTGATTATCACTAGTGATTAGAACGCAAAAGTTGGAAACAAAGAAAAATCAGCTGTAGTTGGAAAATATGGCCTCGGTGATAGAAATAATGCTGGAGATTGCATAGCAGAATTTTGCAAGACTTACAACTTATTCATCGCAAATACCTTTTGTTCAACAACACAAACAGTGACTATACATGTGGACTTCACCAGACAGAGTACACAGGAATCAGATTGACTACATCTGTGGCAAGAGATGATGGAGAAGCTCAATATCTTCAGCCAAAACAAAGCCAGGAGCTGACTGTGGAACAGACCATCAACTGCTCATATGCAATTTCAAATTGAAGCTGAAGACAATTAAAACAAGGTCACAAGAGCCAAAATATGATATTGAATATATCCCTCCTGAATTTAGAGACCATCTAAAGAACAGATTTTGTGCACTGAACATCAGTGACAAAAAACCAGAGGAATTATGGGATGACATTAAGAACATCATCCACAAAGAAAGCAAAAGGTCATTAAAAAGACAAGAAAGGAAGAAAAGACCAAAATGGGTATCAGAAGAGATTCTGAAACTTGCTCTTGAATGGAGAGTAGGTAAAGTAAATGGAAGAAATGACAAGATAAAAGAGCTGAACAGAAGATTTCGAAGAGTAGCTTGAGAAGACAAAGGCAATTATTATAATAAAATGTACAAAGACCTGGAATTGGAAACTCAAAAGGGAAGAACACACTTAGCCTTAATCTGAAAGAACTGAAGAAAAAAATTTAAGCCTCAGGTTGCAATATTGAAAGATTCTATGGGCAAAATATTGAATGATGCAGTAAACATCAAAAGAAGATGGAAGGAATACACAGAGTCACTGTACCAAAAAGAATTGGTCAATGTTCATCCATTTCAGGAGGTGGCATGTGATCAAGAACCAAGGTATTGAAGGAAGAAGTTGAGGTTTCACTGAATTAATTGGTGAACAAGGCTCCAGGAATTGATGGAATACCCATTGAGATGTTTCAACAAATGGATGCTCAGCTAGAGGCACTCACTCAGCTATGCCAAGAGATTTGGAAGACAGTTACATGGCCAAATGACTAGAAGAGATCCATATTTGTACCCACTCCAAAGAAAGGTGATCCCACAGAATGTGGAAATTATTGAACAATATCATTAAGATCACACATAAGTAAAATCTTACTGAAGATGATTCAAAAATGGCTACAGTGGTATATTGACAGAGAAATTCCAGAAATGCAAGCTGGATTCAGAAGGGGACAGGGAGCGAGGGATATCATCTAGCTGATGTCAGATGTCTTGACTCCAAGCAAAGAATAACAGAAAGATGTTTACTTATGTTTTATTGACTATGCAAAAGCCTTCAATTGTGTGGATTGTAACAAATTATAGATAACATTAAGAAGAGTGAGAATTCCAGAACACTTGTCTGTACTCATGAGGAACCTGTACATGGACCAGGAGGCTGGCATTCGAACAGAACAAGGGAATACTGCATGGTTCATAATCGAGAAGAGAGCATGTCAGGGTTGTATCCTTTTACCATACTTATTCAATTTGTATGCTGAGCAAATAATTCGAGAATCTGGATTATATGAAGAACATGGCATCAGGACTGGAGGAAGGCTCATTAACAAGCTGTGATGACATAACTTTGCTTGCTGAAAGTGAGGATGACTTGGAACACTTACTGATGATTGAAGACTACAGTCTGCAGTATGGATTACACCTGAATACAAAAAAACAAAAATCCTCACAACTGGACCAATAAGAAGCATCATGATAAATGGAGAAAAGATTTAAGTTGTCACTTCATATAACTTGGTTCTACAATCAACACCAATGTAAGCAGCAGTCAAGACATCAGACAACGTATTGTATTGGGCATATCTGCTGCAGAAGACCTCTATCAAGTGATGAAGAGCATAGATGTCTCCTTGAAGACTAAGGTGTGCCTAACCCAAGCCATGGTACTTTCAATCCCCTCTTATGCATGTGAGAGCTGGGAAATGAATAAGGAAGATTGGAGAAGAGCTGATGCTTTTGAGTTATGGTGTTGGCAAAGAATGCTGAGAGTACCATGGACTGCTAAAGAACTAACAAATCTGTCCTGGAGGAAGTGCAGCTGGAGTGCTCCTTGGAAGCAAGAATGGCCAAACTCTGAAAAAGAAATAAGGAAATCAATACCATTCTCAATAGCTACCAAAAAAAAAAAAAATACTTGGGAATAAATCTTACCAAGGACACAAAAGACCTCTACAAAGAAAACTATAAAAAACTACTTCAAAAAACCATAAGAGATCTACATAAATGGAAGAAAATCCCATGCTCGTGGATAGGAAGATTGAACATTGTGAAAATGTCAATTCTACCCAAAGCAATCTATACATTCAATGCAATCCCA
>NW_006927579.1:6213-6718 GCF_000298275.1 Orycteropus afer afer | reverse complement strand
ATAGCTTCAACTCTAGTGCCAGACAGCTCACACATCGTGAAACCCTCTTTTGACTTGCTTACTGCGCTGACAATTGATGTTTTAACTTGCTCATAACCTGTGCATTTGGAATGTCACACTACTTGCCCTTCTCTTTGACAACAAAATGGAACCAGATATATCATTGCTTAAAACTGACATGCTTTCCTGGCTAGGACTAGATGGACTTTCCTACACTTTGGACACAAAGCAAATTAGAGATTTTCAGTTACTTCCATAGTGATACTGCCTCAGAAACTCAAGGAGGGGTTGCTATGGATCGAATGACAGTGAGTTTGGTGGTTTTTTTTTTTTTTTTTTTGGTTTAATACTTGTCATAGTTTCCTAATGCTACCATAACAAAATACCACAAAATAGGTAGCCCTAATATGTGGCATTGGGAGCTCTGGTAGCATAGTGGCTAAGACACTTGCCTGCTAACCAGACGGCTGGCGGTTCAAACCCACCAGCCACTCCTCGGAAGGAA
>NW_006927579.1:4653-5118 GCF_000298275.1 Orycteropus afer afer | reverse complement strand
GTTGGGCAATCTACTTCCATAGTGATACTGCCTCGGAAACCCAAGGAGGGGTTGCTATGAGTCAGGTCTGACTTGACGGCACATAACAACAACATAGAAGGAACATTCTTTGTTGGTTACCAGGGATGGGCGAGAAGGGGAGAGAAAATTTCTAGATGGGTAAGAGACAAGTATTTATTTGGGTAAAGGGAAAGGCAATATACCAAAAGCAAGTGACCAACACAATAACACTAAGGAAAAGGAGGACATAAAGAGGTGCACAAGAGGTACAGACAACAAAGATAAGCCCTTTTACATACACAATAGTGCATTAATATACAGGTGGATGCATAGGTAGACAAGCTGAATGATCAGGTATGTCTAGGCAAAAGAAAATATACTCATGATCATATATAAGTTTGGCAGATAATATTTCTACATAGTATTGTAGGTGCTATAAGAATGTCCATATATATAGCTAACAGG
>NW_006927579.1:2294-3510 GCF_000298275.1 Orycteropus afer afer | reverse complement strand
GAGGAGTGGCTGGTAGGTTTGAATCGCCAGCCTCCTGGTTAGCAGTCAAATGTCTTAGGCAGCACTATGCTACCAGAGCTCCCATATTATATGGTAACTGTGATTTATTCATTGCTTTATTAGAATCTTCCCTTGTAATCACATACTGACAGATCCCACCTTACAGACAAAATCAGTTCCAAAGTGTGCCTTTAAGTCAAATTCAGAGGTAAGTCAGAACAGGTGTGTATAGTTCTTATTTAGCCTTACTTTAGTGCAAGAAAAGGCTCAAAACCTTTTCAGTGATTTAAAAGCTGCAGGTGAGGCAAATGAAGGTGATTGTGATGAATTTGTTGCAAATAGGAGTTGGTACAACTGTTTCAAAACTTACCTAACGTTAAAGGGCAAGTAGGAGTTGTTGGTAAATTGGAGGCATATGACCTGGGACTGCTCCTAATCTTCTTGAGGACCCCAGTGCTGTTCATAGTGCCTGGCACATAGAGTGAACATTCAGTATAATTTGCTGTATGAATGTAATGACTGAATCATCCACCTTTTTAGGAAAAGCTATTCTACTGAGCTCCATGTCAGTCACAGAAGTTACTCATCACTTCCTGTTTGCGATGAAACTACTGCTCTCTGCAAAGGCCTATGCTGTTTGTGCTTTGGTGTTTGCCTTGAATTTTCTTAGAGAGCTCTGGAAGAGTTGGAGGCCATTGCCTTCTGTCTTCTGAGACACAATTAAGTGCAGTCTTCATCCAGATTAAAAATACACACGTAACAAACAAAATCATTTAATCCTGTTACAATGAAAAGAAACACACTCAAGCTAGTTGAACTAAAAAATGATCTATTGCAAGGATGTGAAGAAATCCTGTGTGTCTATTCATATTGCTATGGATTTATGGGAACTCAAACATCTTCAGGCAGATAATTTCTCATGGTCTCTTTCAGTATATTGTCTGTACTTCTCTTTGTGAATCTGCCCTATAGTCTCTGTGGAAACCAGCTTCTTTGACAGGCCTTTTAGTTTCTACTTCCCTATAACTTCAGTTTACATTTAGCTTTGGGATACCATAAAGCCAAATTCTATATAACCCATGTCTCTTGAGTCTAAAACATCTGATTGACTCATTGTCTATGTTTCAATTTCTAAGTTTTCCTAGAGGGAGGATTTGAGTGGTCCAGTAATATGCCTACTTGTGGTCTACTTAAAATTTTAAAAAAGAAAAAAAAA
>NW_006927579.1:0-1024 GCF_000298275.1 Orycteropus afer afer | reverse complement strand
GAAACCACGTGGCACAGTTTTGCTCTGTCTTACAGGGTCGCTATTGGAATCAACTCAATGGCAGTGGGTTTGGTTTTTGGTTTGGTACCAAGATCTTGCTTCGATTCTGCCCCAAATATTCCACCTATACTGGAAAATATTATAGTGGCTGCTGGTCCACAGCAGCTTCTAGTGAGGCAATCTCTACTAGAAACAACCAGAGAGAGAGAGAGGCAGCAACATATTAGAATTCAAGCATCTTCTGCGAAACAGACAACCCACTGGATTCCAGTTTTATGCCACGTGGAGATTTGCACCCAAATGTCTCTTTCTTTAAAGTAGCATGAGTAACTCACTTTGTTGTAACTCAAAAAGTCTAAGTTCAATACCATCTTATCCAGCGTTCATGTAAAAAGGCTAAGGGCTGCCAACTTACATTAGGCAATAAAACTTGATAATTTGATATTCATGATACTGAAATTGATTCTTTCAGTAACGAAATTTGGGGTTAGCAAAGGTACAGAACATTTGCATGTTGGCCTGCCTTCCAGAGCAATGAATAAGCTTGAACATTTCCCTCAACCATGCTGATATAAGCACATTCAACAGCCAGTTCAGGACTGGGTTATGAAAGACACACTCACTGTGATGCTTAAGGTTGTGTGTCAACTTGGTTGGGCCATGATTTTCAGTGGTTTGGTAGTTACAATGTAGTCATCCTCCATGTTGAGATCTGATATAACCTAATTACCTCCATGATAAGATCTTCTCTGAGCAGCCAATCAGTTGAAAGTGTTTCCTCAAGGGTGTGGCCTGCTTCCAATCTATATAGATGCTCTGGCAAAGCCTTCTGGCTTTTTGCTCGGTCTAGAAACTGCATCTAGCTTATCATCTGACCTCTGGCTCTGTGGATTTGAACCAGCAGGCTGCTATCTTACCTGATGATCTGGGCTTTGTCAGCCTCTGCAGCCAGCAATCTGCCATATTTATTGCCTGCTGATTAGGGGTTCATCAGTGTGGCTATGTAAGTCAAGACAAGCCTCCA
>NW_006927578.1:5803-6922 GCF_000298275.1 Orycteropus afer afer | reverse complement strand
GTCCTGGAGGAAGTGCAGCCAGGATGCTCCTCGGAAGCGAGGATGGCAAGACTTCGTCTCACCTACTTTGGTCATGCTGTCAGAAGGGACCATCCTTGGAGAAGGATGTCATGCTTGGTAAGGTGGAGGGTTGACGAAAGGGGGGAAGGCCTTCGATGAGATGGATTGACACAGTTGCCGCGACAATGGACTCAAGTATAGCAGGGATCATGGAGCTGGAGTGGGATCGGGTGGTGTTTCATTCTGCTGTGCATGGAGTCGCTATGAGTCGGAAACGATTCGACGGCATCTAACAACAACAACAACAATCACTACAGAAGTAGATTGCCCAACCTTCCTTCTAGGGAGTAGCTGGTGGGTTTGAACCACCAGCCTTCTGGTTAGCAGTCATGCCTGAGGCACTATGCCACCAGAGCTCCCTGTCCCTCACTCTATAGCAATAGAAATGGAAAGTATTTATCCCAGGATGCTGGACATGTTAAATTGTTTGAGAATTGTTAAGTGATTAACATATCAATTGTTCTCAGAGATTCCAAAACTGGATCTCTCTGAGATCCCCAACATTAAAGCAATTAAAATCTGTAACTACATGTATTTAAATTTACCTGAATCTTAAACTTTTGTCTTAATGGCTATCAGAGTCACATAAAAAGGGGAAATTGGAATAAGCTCTTAATAAGATAATTGTGAGGAGGGGTTGCTGGCATTTGACATATGATCTTAGACAACTTGCAGGGACAAGCAACCACTGATCATATCATCACCTATACTCGATCTCTTTTAGGTGATCTTCCATCCAATCATTCTATTTCATATATTAAACAGTAGCAAGCACAAACTTAGCTGTGTGAACCATCAAGTTGCCATCAAGCCAATTCTGTCTCAGGGCTACCTATGTGTGTCAGAGTAGAACTGTTCTCCATCAATGGCTGAATTTTCAGTAGTAGATCACCAGGTCTTTCTTCTGAGACACCTCTGGGTGGACTCCAACATAAACCTTTTGTTTAGTAGCCAACCACATCACCATTTGCACCACTCAGGGACTCCATGGTAGGGCTTCAAACCAGTTCTTCCCAGTTCGTTCATGGCCAAGGGAGCAAAACCGGAACAGACCTGAAT
>NW_006927578.1:3704-4318 GCF_000298275.1 Orycteropus afer afer | reverse complement strand
CATAGTCAATAACGCACAAGTAAACATTTTTCTGGTATTCTCTGCTTTCAGCCAAGATCCATCTGATATCCCTCATTCCATGTCCTTTTCTGAATCTACGTCTTGAATTTCTGAACCCTGTCAGTGTACTTCTGCAACTGTTTTTGAATTATTTTCAGCAAACTCTTACTAAAATCACTCTAACTCACTGCTGTCGAGTCAGAGCCAACTCATAGCAACCCCTCCTTGGGTTTTTGAGGTGGTATCATTATGGAAGGAGGTCCCCAATCTTCCTTCCGAGGAGTGGCTGGTGGGTTTGAACCTTCTGGTTAGCCTTCTGGTTAGCAGTCAAATGCCTTAGACACTATGCCACCAGAGCTCCTAGTGTTTGATATTAATGATATTGTTCAATAATCTCTGCACTCTGTAGGATCACCTTTCTTTGGAATGGGCACAAATATAGATCTCTTCCAGGCAGTTGGCCAGGTAGCTGCCTTCCAAATTTCTTGGCATAGAGGAGTGAACGCTTCCAGTGTTGCATCCATTTTTTGAAACAGCTCAGTTGGTCTCCATCAATTTCTGGAGCCTTGTTTTTTGCCAGTTCCTTCAGTGCAGCTTGGATTCTTTTCTTCAAT
>NW_006927578.1:2156-2739 GCF_000298275.1 Orycteropus afer afer | reverse complement strand
TCTTTCATTTCTTCATCTTTGACATTAGTGATTAGTGCATAAACTTGAATAACAGTCATATTAACTGGTCTTTCTTGTAGGCATGTGGATATTTTCCTATCACTGACAGCATTGGACTTCAGAACAGATCTTGCAATTTTATTTTTGACAATGAATATGATGCTATTCCCCTTCAATTTATCATTCCAGGCATAGTAGACCATATGATTTTCTGATTCAAAATGGCCACTACCAGCTCATTTCAGCTCACTAATGCTTAGGTTATTGATTGTCAAGTGTTCCATTTCATTTTTGATGACTTCAAATTTGCCTAGATTCACGCATTGTACAGCTAACATACCACTTACTAGTAGACATTTGCAGCTGTTTCTTCTCATTCTGAATCAGGCCACATCAGCAAATAAAGGCCTATAAAACTTTACTCCATCCATGTCCATAAGGTCAACTCTACTTGAGGAGGTAGCTCTTCTCCAGTCATATTTTAAGTGTCTTCCAACCTGAGAGACTCACTGTCTGCACTATATCTGACAATGTTCTGCTGCTATTCATAAGGTTTTCTCCAGCCAGGGTTTTTTTTTTTTTT
>NW_006927578.1:0-1236 GCF_000298275.1 Orycteropus afer afer | reverse complement strand
TTGACCGCTCCTTGGGTTTCCAATATGGTAACTCTATGAAAGTAGATTTCCCCATTTTCCTTACAAGGAGTGGCTTAGGTTTGAACCACCATCCTTCTCGTTAGCAGTCAAATGCCTTAGGCACTACACCACCAGAGCTCCCAGATAAATATTGAAAGACTCCAAATTTTATCACTGTTTCCTCTCCTACTTTAAAGATAAAATTCAGTAAGACTTTAAACTTTTTTTGTTTATTTTTCCATTTCAACATTATGTAAAGAATCCTGCTGCTAAAGTAAAACTTCTAGAATGGGCTGGAAGTAAGAAATAAATTTAGACACAGAAATAGATTTAGGGCACAGAAAACTATGGAGTTGTTTCTATTTCATGGTTCTTCACTGACCCTCCAGGAAGGAGCTGTCAGCCTTTACTGGAGCATTTTCTGCAAGAAGTTGATGCTACTTTCATTAAATTACCATTAGGCCAATGCTTGGAGAAGTCTATTGTCCCTGGAAATATTACTCTGAAATTATTGTGCTTGGAACTATTACTCTGAGATTAGGATTTTCTCAATGTACTAGTTTTGTTTTGTTTCTATGTTATGGGTTTTACCTTTTAAACATTTGCATAGCATATGTTTTCTGTCAGAAACATGTTTTTGTGAATATGAGGGAGTTAGAACTGTTTTCCCCATTTCTCAAGAAAGAAATCAAAAATTTTGAAAAAAAAATTAGTGAGGAAGAATTTTCATATTTTTAAGACCTTTAGAGGCAGTTTGATTTTAAGACAACACTGCCCTTTGTGTCTTGAGCTCTGAGGTGAGCACTTCCTTAGGCTGGCTCTGCAGGACATCTCCTTGGGGACTAGAGGGAGAGGGGTGGACTGAGTAGGCTACAGAATGGATGAGCTCTTCCTCTCAGAGGTGTTTTAAAGCAAATTGTTATAGCCCTTTGAAAAACTAGAATTGTTAACTAATGAATGCTCCTTACAGGCTAATATTGGCATCCTTATGTAATGATAAAGAAGAGGAAATTATATATATATATATAATTTATGGCAAATCCAGGCACTTTGCTTAACACTGGCCTTCTACTGGCCTTCACCACCTAAATTTCCTCTTCATATATTATAAAGAAAACCCTATGGAGCACAGCTGTACTCTGACACAGACAGGGTTGCCATGAGTCAGAGTCAACTCCACCATAACTGGTTAGAGAGTTTTAAACTTGTTTGTGTCCACTAAGGAAAGCACACTAA
>NW_006927577.1:6301-6772 GCF_000298275.1 Orycteropus afer afer | reverse complement strand
AGGCTATAAAACAAGACTTAATATATTTAAAAACCTCGAAATACTGCAAAGCATCTTCTCAGATCATACTGCTATCAAATTAGAATTCAACAATAGGAAGATCAACAGGAAAAGAGTAAACATATGGAAACAGAACAACACCATCCTTGAGAAAGACTGGATAAGAGAAGAAATAAAAAGTGAAATTCAAAAATTCCTTGAATCAAATGAGAATGAAAACACAACATACAAAAATCTTTGGGACACAGCAAAAGCAGTGATCAGAGGCCAATTTATAGCAATAAATGCACACATCAAAAAAGAAGAAAGAGCCAAAATCAACAACACTTTAAATGAACATCGCCAACAATTAGCAAAAGAACAGCAAGAAAAGTCTAGTCACGAGAAGAAAGGAAATAATCAAGATTCAAGCAGAAATCAATGAAACAGAAAATAGAAGGGCTATAGAAAAAATCAACAAGACCAGAAGTT
>NW_006927577.1:0-3964 GCF_000298275.1 Orycteropus afer afer | reverse complement strand
CCATTGTGGAAAGCAGTATGGCAATTCCTTCAAAAGTTGGAATTAGAAATACCATTTGACCCAGCCATTCCATTACTATGTATATACCCTAAAGATGTGACAGTCAAGACAAGAACAGGTATATGCTCTCTCATGTTCTTTGCAGCAATAAACAATGTAAAGCATTGGCTTTTACAATAGTCAAAAGATGGAAACAACCTAGATGTCCATCAACTGAGGAATGGATAACCGAACTATGGTATACACACAATGGAATGCTTTGCAATGCTAAAGAATAATGTAGAATCTGCAAAACACCACATAACTTCGATGAATTTGGAGGACATTATGCTGAGTGAAATAATTCAATCACAAATGGACAAATATTGTATTAGTCCATTATTGTAAATGTTAAGGAAAGGTTTATCTATTGAAGGAAATTTTCTTTGTTAGTTACCAGGGGTGGGAGGGGAGGGGAGGGAATGCTGTTAGATTGATAGAGATAAATACTGATTTGGGTGAAGAGAAGGGCAATGTACCAAATGTGAGTGACCAATATAGCAGCATTGAGGATGAGAAAGACATAGATAGGTACATGGCAGGTACAGACAACAAATATGAACCCTTTTGCATATACAGTACTAAGTTATCAGTGAAGGCAAACATGGGTATATGGATGGATAGATAGGTGGGCATGCTAAACGATTAGGTATGTCTATGAAACAGGGAGTGTATCCAAAGTCATATATAGGGTTGGCAGACAATGGTCCTATAAGTTTATGTGAATGGTCAGAAGTCCCAGGTGTATAATAGCGTTGACAAGGGGCAAGGTTGTGGTCACTGTGTGGTCACAGCCAGCTACCCAGAGGAACCAAGTAGTTGCACCTGCAGGCTTGGGACCATAGTCACAGGGGGCATCAAGCTCAATTGGCATAACATACTATACAAAACATTGTTCCACCTCCTACTTTGGCAAGTAGCAACTGGGATCTTAAAAGCTAGCCAGCTGCTATCTAGATGCAATGATGAGTCTCTCCTCATCAAGAGCAAAGAAGAAAGAAGAAAACCAAAATTAATGGAAACAATTAGTCCTAACAACTAGTACACCATCTGATCTGCAACCTATACAACTATGAGACCAGAGGAACTAGATGGTGCCCGCCTACCACTGTCATCCACTTGGAAGGGGCTCTGTGTAGGAGATCCTGGGTAGAGAGGGAGAACAATGTGGAGCAAAACTCAAAATCATTTGGAGGAAAAAACAAGAAGGTGGAGACCAGGTTTGCTGATCCAATAGAGCCTGGTGGAACAACGAAGACTATGGCCCCTAGCTGCCCTTCAGGTCTTGAATTGAACCCACACGTGTGGCTGCCAACCAAACAAAGTACAAGCATGTGAGTTAAACATTTACCTCAAGTAGACACATGCCTTGGAAAGAACAATCATGGGAGAAGGAAGGGCTGCTTATGCACAGGGAGACAGCGCAGGCGGCAGGAGAGTATGGAGGGATGCACACTGGGAAGAGGTAACTATGGGGAGGAAGTGGAAGGGGAACTGTTGCATTGTGGTAAACTGGTCAAGGATATGAGACAAAGTATATGTGAACTTCTGTATGGAAAGTAAATTTGCTCTATAAATCTTCATTCAAATCACAATTAGAAAAAAAAAAAAAAAAGCTGCTGGCAAAAAACAAAACAAAACAAAAAAAAAAACATTTATCAAGCACCTTCCAAATGCCAAAGAGATGGAGTGACACAGTGGCTGCAATGATGGGCTCAAGCACAGCAAGTATTGTGAGGATAGCACAGAACCGTGAAATGTTTTGTCCTGTACATAGGGTAACTATGAGTTGGAATCAACTCAGAAGAACCTAACAACAACAAATTATATTTACACACATTCAGTGGTATATTATTCAGCCTTAAAATGAATAAAGCACATGCTATAATGTGGATGAACCTTGAAAATATAATGCTAAACAAAAGAAGCCAGACACAAAAGACCACATTTTGTATGACTCCATTTATATAAAACTCCCAGAACATGTAAGTCCATGGAGACAGAAAGTAGACCAGTGGTTGCCAGGGCAGGCAGGACTGGGGGTTGGATGGGAGTGCCTGTAAACAGGCATGAGGGGGTCTTATTTTGGTGATAAAAATCTCCAAAAACTGAAAAAAAAAAAAAAAAAAAAAAAAAAAAAAAAAAAAAAAAAAAAAAAAAGAATATCATAAATGAAGAAAGCAAAAGGTCATTAAAAAGAAAGGAAAGGCAGAAAAGACTAAAATGAATGTCAGAAGAGACTAAAACTTGCTCTTGAATGGAAAGCAGCTAAAGCCAATGGAAGAAATGCTAAGATAAAAGAGCTGACCACAGATTTCAAAGAACAGCTCTAGAAGACAAATTCAATTATTATAACAAAATGTGCAAATACCTGGAATAAGAAAAAGAACATGCTTGGCATTTCTCAAGCTGAAAGAACTGAAGAAAAAAAAAATCAAGCTTCAAGTGGTAAAACTGAAAATTCTATGGGCAAGATATGGACTGATACAGGAAACATAAAAATAAGATGGAAGGAAAACACAGTCACTGTGCACAAAAAAAAATAAAAGAAGTTGTCGATTGTTCTGGTTACCCAGTGCCGCTCTGACAAAAATACACAACAAATGGGATGGCCTTCACAAACAGGAGTTTATTCTCTTACCATTTGGGAGGCTAAAAGTCCAAGCCCAAAGTGCCAGGCTCTAGGGGCTGTGTGAAAAACCCTCGAACTTGGGCTTCAGCTCTGCCTCTTGCTCTGGGCCCACTGAAACTAGAGGAATCTCTTCACTCAGGCATCTGCTAAGGTTGACAAGTAAAATGGCACAATCTTGATGTTACCAAACCTCATGGAAGGTCATTAATTGAACTCCATTTTAAGTGCTAAGGTCAGCAGAGCATGGCAGACTGTTGAACAATGACATGGCTACATGCAGGTCCAAGCATGCAATAAGCTAGAGAACATTCCCCAAAGCTTCTGTTTATATACAGGAAGCAGACCACATTCCTAAGGCAGCTACTCAGCTGCTCACAGTAGATACCACCATGGAGTTGATTACCAGTCTCATCATGGGGAATACTACATCCAGCTTCCGGGCCACTTGACCAGGCCCAGCCAAGTTGACACACAAACTGAACTACCATATCGACTATGTTCAACTATTTTAGGAGGCGGTATATGATCAAGAACCAGTAAAAAGACAAAGAAGTGTTTGCTTGAGAAAGAGAACTCACTTTGTAGGAGGGAAGGGGTGGGATTAATTTCAGATTAGTTGGGGCCCACACACTGATGTGGGTAGGGGAGGGTATGGAAAGAATCTGAGACTACCATGATAACATTAAGAATAGAGAGGACACCAAATTGTGCACACGGGAGATAGACGTCAGATGCTAATACTCACCAGTGTGCCTAAAATACTGCATTACCATTAACACCAAACACCAGGCTACAGATAAATACATAAAATCTGAGAGGATCAGATGGGGGTCAGTGAACAGAAGTATACTCTCGAGCAAGGATAGATTCTGTGGAGGCTAAATTTGCACAGATTCCAGTGATACAAAATACCTACAATCCTTACAGAAACAACAGAAGACAGACACAGAGTACTCTCTCACAGACACCCAGACACTGTGGGAGAGAGATCCAACGGATCTACTGTCTTAGGACCATAGTACTGGGGGACACCAGATTCAATTGGCACAACAAAATACATAAAAGCCTTGTTCCTCATACTACATTGGTGAGTAGCAACAGGGGTCTTAAAAGCTTTCAAGTAAGATGGCGGACTAGGCAGAAGGATTGCACAGAACCTCTTCAACAAAGAAAAGGGAAACCAATGAACACAGACACAGAAGATAATCTTGGACCCCTGGGCCTTGAAGGAAAGGATGCAGATTTGGACTAAACCCCAACTAGCAGAAGAATTTGCGTGAAAATACCAAAAAA
>NW_006927576.1:5938-6922 GCF_000298275.1 Orycteropus afer afer | reverse complement strand
GAGCCCAGGACCTATAAAGGTGCATCCCTTAGGTACGGGGTCCTTTCTGCCCTCCACGGATGGGGCCCTGGGTTTCCGGACTTCAGCCATTTGCATCGTGGGGCGGGCAGACACTGCACCCCTGCAGGGGGCCATCATCTCCATATACTCGGTGCTGCTACTTCGGGGAACGTCTGGCCTTTGTTAGGGGAGGAGTGTGTTGGTTAATTCGTCTCGGAAACATATTATTAGGATCCTGGGTTTTAATGATTTGAAATCCCGCTGCAGTGGCTCGGAGCGCAGGCCTTGCTCTGTGCAGCTGGGCTTTGTTTTCATTTTTTTTCTGCTTGAGCCCCGTTGCAAGAATGCGTTTCTACAGTTACTTTGTAGATTTTTCTCTCTCAGAGCACTGCTTTTAATTTTCTTGGTTAGAAAGTTCTCTTGGAAAAAAGGACTCTCTTTTTTTCTGGGCATTTCTGTGCTTTAGGTGGACATTCATACAGGAAACCAGTTTTCTGTCCACAGAAGTGGTTGCAGGACGTTGGCGGCGATCCCCGCGATACGCCACCACTCTCCCTGTTTCCACCCTGGTTCCTCGTTGCCCTTCGTCCGGTTCCTCTGCCCCCATCCCCTTCTCATCTCTGCTTTCGGGCAGATGTGGTCTTTTGGTCTCTTACCTTTGACTGTTCCAAGGAGCACACTCCTGCCGGGAGGTCAGTTGTTCAGCTGGTGGGTGGCCTGCAGGTGTGGCTTCAGTTACCGTCAGAAGGTTGTCCCCGGGCAGTAGTCTCGGGCTTCCGCCAGTCTCTGTCACACCAGTAGGTCTGGTCTTTTCTATGGATCTGGATTCTGGTCGACGTTTATCGCCCACTGGAGCCAGGACCTTCTGGTGGCTGGGCTCCCTCGGTTCATCTGGGCTCAGGTCAGAGGCCGTGGGTCTCTGTGGGCCAGGCGTCCCTTGGACTAATTGCCTGCTTGGTCATTCTCCTTTGCTGTGGACAGGAA
>NW_006927576.1:3802-5083 GCF_000298275.1 Orycteropus afer afer | reverse complement strand
CAATCTACTTCCGTAGTGATACTGCCTCGGAAACCCAAGGAGGGGTCGCTATGAGTCGGGTCCGACTCCACGGCACAAAACACCACCACCACCACCCTGGTTAGGGTTCTCCTCCCCTCCCGTCCATCCCCAGTAACCATCGAAGGAACAATCCCTTCTTTACTGTGAACACGTCATTGGCTCGATGAGACGCAGAGCAGGAGTGTCCTTACGGCAGGGGCCTTGTGCGAGTTTACGGTTTCCAGCAGCTCAGGGTTCCTTATTGCTGCAAAGTCCCTGGATGGCCAAGTGGGTCGGCAGAGTGTGGTGTGTCCACACAGTGGAAGTGTTTGGCCTTAGAAAGGTGTGCAGTTCTGACTTGGGCTACAACCTGGAAGACATCACACGAGGTGGAAGAAAAGGCGCTCTGGTGGCACAGTGGGTCAGTGCCGGCTGCTGGTGGAGGCTTCGGCAGTTCGAACCCAGCAGCCTCTCTGAAGCCCCGAGTCGTTCCCAGGAGAAAGATGCAGCCGTCCACTTCCATAAAGATGGCGGCCTTGGAAAACCTGTGGGGCAGAGCTGCTCTGCCCTGCAGGGCCACTGGGAGTCAGAATCAACTCCATGGCAATGAGTTTGGTCTGGTGACTCTGGTATGACCTCATTACCATAACAAAGGAAACCCCCTATCTGTAATAGGCTTGTATTTACAGGTACTGGGTGGATTTCAGCACACAGTTGGGGGGCACAATTCGATCCACAGGATGCTTAGGAGGAGGGGAGGTGGCCCCGTGGGCAGGTGGGGGTTTGTCTGGTTTTCTTTCTTCCCCTTTTTGTCCGTGTTTCCTGTTTCCACCCCGGGGGCAGCTGGCAGGCTTCACGGCGGTGGTGGCCTGGCACTGGGTGTGCGCTATACACAGACTGTCTACCTTGAACATTACTACCATACTTTTGACTGTGTGGATCGTGATGCGTTATGGATACCTGTGCGAAGACTGGGAATTCCAGAACACTTAACTGTGCTCATCAGAAACCTGTACATAGACCAGGAGGCTGTTGTTCAAACAGAACAAGGCGGCACTGCATGGTTCAAAATCAGGAAGGGAGTGCGTCAGGGTTGTATCCTTTCACTATAGTTATTCAGTCTGTCTGCTGAACAAATAATCCGAGAAACTGGACTGTATGAAGGAGAACACGGCATCAGGATTGGAAGAAGAATCATTAACACCTGCAATACGCTGACGACACAACGTTGCTGCTGAAAGTGCAGGTGACTTGAACCACTTACTGATGAAGATCAAAGAC
>NW_006927576.1:0-1067 GCF_000298275.1 Orycteropus afer afer | reverse complement strand
AATTTTTATGGAAGCAGATTGCCTCATCTTTCTCCTGTGGAGCAGCTGGTGGGTTCAAACCGTTGACCCTCTGGTTAGCAGCCGAATGCCTTATCCACTCTGCCACCAGAGCTCCTTACCTGGAACAGGTGAATGCACAGATGCTACCAGGAATTGGAGGAGGAGGAACGGGAGAGTTCATGCTTCCGGGGGGGCAGAGTTTCTGGCTGGCCAAGAAACAGGGGTGGGGGTCACACAACAGGGTGGCTGTAAACGACGTCACGGAACCGCACACTTAGAAAGGCTACAAATGGCCACCTTTATGCTGTGTGTATGTTACCAGGAATCTCTCGGTGTCTATACGGTTAAGCACTTGGCTATGAACCAAAAGGCTGGCAGTTAGAACCCACCCAGAGACACCTCGGCAGAAAGGGCCAGCCGTCTGCCTCTGCAAGGTCACCGTCTCAGAAACCCTGTGGAGCAGTCCCACTCTGTGCACGGAATCGGCGCCAGCAACAATGGAAACGTGTAGAACACAGCGACGCTCATTTCCAGCAGGAGAGCACAGAGGGGTGAGGAGCCACGTCACATGGAGCTTTGGGGAAATAACCCACTGGCTCTGGACGCGGGCACGGGCCAGGCTGCTTTGTCCAGCTGGCTTGAAGCCCGGACCAACAGGCACCCACGTGACCCATACGGCCCCAGGGGACTGAAGACGCTCCATCCACATATTTCCAGCAGCCGTGTGGCCCACGCGTGCTCCCTGGAGTCCCCGGTAACTCTAGGCACAGCAAAGCACGTGACGGACGGGCTCCGGTTAGGCAGACAGCTGCTTGCAGGGTGTTCAGAAGAGCTGGAAGGTCAGCCCCGAAAGTTCAGACCCCTTCCCGCCCTCTTCATCCTCCTAATAACTGCATGTCAGAGTGAAATCTCAAATCTGTGGAACTGCAGCTTTTTAACTGAAAGGAAGTATGGAAACACAGAACGTTTTAAAAGAGCAGGGGTAAGCTATTAAGATGCCATCACCGGGGAAAGCCGGCGTCCCTGACTCTGGGTGGTCAGCAGGTAAGAGCTCAGAAACCACAACC
>NW_006927575.1:5170-6701 GCF_000298275.1 Orycteropus afer afer | reverse complement strand
TTGATTCCAACTCACAGCACCCTGTGAGTACAGATTAAAATTTCTCCATGGGGTTTTCAAGGCTCTGACCTTTTTTGGGAGGCAGATTGTTCAGAGTTCCCTAGGGTCAGGTTCTAGTAGCGTAGTACCTAGGCATTTAACAGCTAACTGGAAGGCTGATGGTTCAAACCCACCAGCCACTCCTGGGAAGGAAGATTGGGCAATCTACTTCTGTAGAGATACCACCTTGGAAACCCAAGGAGGTGTTGCTATGAGTGAGGAAGTACTCAATGGCAGTGTTTTGTGTGTGTGTGTGTGGTCACGTTTTAATGCCAACCTTGCAGCTAATAACCAAGTGCTTAACATTTGTGCCACCTAAAGATTCCTATACACAATTAAAAAAAAAAAAATGCCATCCTGTTGATTCCCACTCATAGTGACCTCCATTTGGTTTCTGAGGCAGTAAATCTTTACAGAAGTAGATTGCCCAGTCTTCCTTCCTCAGAGTAGCTGGTGAGTTTGAACAACCAGTCTTCTGGTTAGAAGATAAATGCTTCAGGCATTCACCCCCAGAGCTCCTGCTCCTATACATAATAAATAAAGAAAATTATAGACTGTAGTTTTTGCCATTGATGAGATTTTCAAAATCCTGACTGTGAGAGCCTATACAACTCACTATAGGATTTTTAGCAGCATCCTTGGCTGTACCTTCTAGATTCAGATACCTCTCTTCTTCAGGCAAACTAAAAATGTTTCTGGATATTGCGCAATGCCTCCCAGAGGAAATGGATATTGCCAAGTGTTCTGGGGGGGGGGTGCTTCCTGCTGAACATTACAAATGTAGCATATACTCGAAGGGTGTAAGTGGTGTGATGAACAAAGAAGCAGGCAGATGGTTTTCCTTGGCATGATAATTCAGAACCACGTGTGTCTTTCGTCTGTGCTTCCACTCAGAGCATACCTTCCACTGTAGAACCTAGAAGCAGAGACCCTTGGATATAAAATCTTTTGCTAAGCAGCTGCTTCCCAAAAACAAATACCTATTAGGCAAGGTGGAGGAGGATCGTTCATGGAAAGTTAGCTCTCCCTGTCTTAGTAATGTATTAGTTTCTAAGGACTACCTTTAACAAATTACCATAAATTGTTGGCTTAAAATTTATTCTATCACTGTTCTGGAGGCCATAATTCTGACATCAAGATGCTGGCAGCACTACACTCTTCCGAATTCTCTAAGGGAAAATTCATTACTTGCTTGTTCCAGCTTCTGGAATTCAAAATATTTAATGGAATGTTTATTTATAAGCAGTATGCCAGAAATGGTTAAGTAATCAAATAAGGAAAGACAAGTAATAAATTGAGTTTTTTTCTAATGGATTTTTTTTCTTTTTCTATTTTTCATAATGTATAATATTTGTATGTTTTATTCAGTTGCATTAAAGTATTTGCATCTATATTTAGTGAGCAATAGAGAAAAATTCCTATCTAGGTACAATAGCCAAAATTACCTGTTTTCAAAATTTAATAAACAATATATGGAGAAAGTCCACTTAAT
>NW_006927575.1:1978-4730 GCF_000298275.1 Orycteropus afer afer | reverse complement strand
CAGTAAGTAAATATGTATTAATATATATATTTACTTACTGTATTAATTCCCATTGCTTTAAGCCAATTCGAACTTGTGACCCTACGAGGACAAAGTAGAACTGCCCTGTGGAGTTTCTAAGACTGTAAATCTTTACAGAAGCAGACTGCCATATCTTTCTCTCATGGAGTAGCTGGTGGTTTTAACAACCAACACTTCACTTAGCAGCTGAAGGTTTAGCCACTGCACCACCAGGGCTCCTTTCATTAATATATATAAATAAGGAATTTTTCCCCAACATATAAGGATTAAGTCAATTTTTTTTTTATTATATGTATATTTTTTGCTGTTCTTAACCTAAAGTATTATTGACCAAAACAACAGCAACAAAAGGAAAAGCAACACAAAACTACTCTATAAATTTCTGTGGTATCATATAGCATTCACTAGTACATTGAGAGGAAGTTTGGGCAATCTACTTCTGTAGTGATACCATCTTGGAAAGCCAAGGAGGGGTCGCTATGAGTCAGGTCGACTCGATGGCAAACAACAACAAGAAGAAGTACATCAGGAAAGGAACTATGCTGGCATAGTGGATAAGGCACTTGACTGCTAACCAGAACATCAACATTTCAAACCCACCAGCAGCTCTGTGGAAGGAAGATGCAGTGATCTATGTCCGTAAAGATTTACAGCCTCAGACAACCAGTGGGGGCTGCTATGAGTTGGAAACGATTCCATGGCAGTGATTTTGGTTTGGTTTAGTACATCTAGAAGACTCAGAATTATTTCATAGCCAAAATCTAGGTGAAGCTAATTCTCACACTAGTACAGAGTAGGCTTTAATTTTCACCTTACTACACCCCCTCCCTTACCCTTCACATTGCTGTCTCAAACTAAATATTTTTCTATTTTTTTATAAAAGCAAAATATATTCCAATCAGAAAATCTTGAATATATAGATGAACACAAAGAGGAAAATGAAGCACTTAGCACTCATCTTTTTTTACATACATGTATCAAATTTCCTTACCAACCTTCTGCCTGTTATCAATCACACTTCACTTGTTACATTGAGGCTAAAAGCTATGCATTCTACGTTTCAAATATGACAGGATAACCAATGGTGCACAGGTTTCAGCAGAGCATCCAGACTAAAACAGACTGGGAAAAAGGACCTGGAGATCTACTTCAGAAGATTAACCAATGAATTCTTTATAGATGACAACAGAACATTGTCAGAAAGAGTGTTGGAAGGTGAGCCTGTAAGGCTGGAATGCATTCAGATTACAAGTGTGGAGGGTTAACTTCCTTAGAGCTGAGGTAGCTTTGATAGCATGAATAGAGCAAAGCCTTCCAGACCTTTATTTGCAGATGTGTTATGACTCAAAATGAGAAGTAACAGCTGCAAACATTTATTAATAATTGGAGCATGGAATGTATGAAGTATGAATCAAGAAAAATAGAAAGTAGTCAAAAATAAAATGGAATGCATGAACATCCATATCTTAGACATTAGTAAACTGAAATGGACAGGAATTGGCCATTTTTAATCCGACCATCCTGTGGTTTACTATGTGGGGAATGATAAATTAAAGAGGAATGGCACTGAATTCATCCTGAGTAAGAACATTTCAAGATTTATCCTGAAGCACAATTTTTTCAGTGATAGGTATTCATTCAAGGAAGACCAGTTAATACAACTATTATTCAAATTTACACATCAAACATGAATGCCAAATTTGAAAAAATTGAAGGATTTTTAAAACTTTTGATGCCTAAAATTGATCACACAATCATGATGATTTGTTGATTGCAATGAAAAAGTTGGAAATAAAGGAGAAAGATATTTTTTTTGAAAACACAGCCTTTATAACAGAAACGACTGCATGTTGTGTGACAGAATTCTATAAGACCACTCACTATTCATTGAAAATAACTTTTTTCAACAACACAATTGACAATTATATACATTTGTTAGGTGCTGTTGAGTTGTTTCCCACTCATAGCAACCCCATGCGTAGCAGAACAAAACACCCCCCCCGATCCTGCACCAACTCCATGATCTTTGCTATACTTGAACCCATTGTTGCAGCCACTGTGTCAATCAATCTTGTTGAAGGCCTTCCCCTCTTTTGTCGACCCTCCACCTTACCAAGCATGACATCCTCCTCCAGGAATTGTCCCCTCTGACAACATGACCAAAGTAGGTGAGATGAAGGAGCATCTCGGCTGCACTTCCTCCAGGATGAATCTGTTAGTTCTTTTGGCAGTCCATGGTACCTTCAGCATTACTCACCAGCACAACAACTCAAAAGCATCAACTCTTCCTTGGTCTTCCTTATTCATTGTTCAGCTCTCACATGCATACGAGATGATTAGACATATCATGGCCTGTGTCAGGCACACCTTAGTCCTCAAGGAGACATCCTTGCTCCTCAGCACTTGAAAGAGTTCCTTTGTAGCCAACCTGCCCAGTGCTACACATCGTCTAATGCCCTGTTAATGTTATATACATAGACTTCACTAAATAGATTATACAAGAACCCTATGGACTACATTTGTGAAGAGAGATTATGGAGAAGCTCAATATCATCAATCAAGATAAAGTCAGGGACTTACTGACATCAACTGTTCATATGTAAGTTCAAGTTGAAGTTGAAGAAAATTAAAGCAGATCCTCCAGGGTCAAAGTACCATCTTCAATATATCTTGCCTGAACTTAGAAACAATCTCAAGAGTAGATTTAATATACAGATAACTAATAATCACA
>NW_006927575.1:0-578 GCF_000298275.1 Orycteropus afer afer | reverse complement strand
GTTAATAGCCAGCATTATGACAAATGGAGAGAAACTGAAGTTATCAATTTTTTAATTCTACTTAGACCCACAATTAAAGTCTGTGGAAGCAGCAATTAAGAAATCTAAAAAGCATTGCATTGGAAAATTCTGGAAAAGACCTTTTTAACATCTTAAAAAGCAAATAATTGCTTTTATGGCTAAAGTTCACCTGGCCTAAGCCATGGTGTTTTCAATTCTCTCATATGCCTGTGAAAGCTGAACAGTGAAAAAGGAAGCATGAAGAATTGATGCATTCAAATTGTGGTTTTATCAAAATATATTAAATATACCACAGACTACTAGAAAAATGAACATATCAGTTTTGCATGAGGCAAAGCCAAAAGCTTGTGCTTACTCACTGATCTGCACTGAACACTTTCCCTGGTTACCCTCCCAAGAGGGACCAGATCTCTGGGAACAAGGTAAGCACGGGCGGGCTTGTGCTTAGTCTCTGGGAGCGAGGTAAGCACGGGCGGGCATGTGCTTAGTAACTGGGAGCGAGGTAAGCACTGGCAGGCTTGTGCTTACTCACTGATCTGCACTGAACACTTTCCCTT
>NW_006927574.1:6623-7141 GCF_000298275.1 Orycteropus afer afer | reverse complement strand
GCGTAGAGATAAACACAAAAACAGACTAAAACCCAAAGGCTAGAAAAAGATATATCAAGCAAATGGCAACCATAAAAGAGCAGGAGTGGCAATATAAATTTCTTATCAAATTGACTTTAAGACAAAACTACCATACAAGACAAGGAAGGACATTATATAATGATTAAAGGATCAATTGAACAAGAAGATATACGCATAATAAATATCTATGGACCCAATGAAAGAGCCACAAAATACATAAATCAGACGTTAAAAGAGTTGAAAAGCCAAATAGAGGACTCTACCGTCATAGTGGGAGACTTTAATGATCACTTTCAATGAAAGATAGAACTGGAAAGAAACTCAACAAAGATGCAGAAGAGCTAAAGAATACAATCCACCAACTTGACCTTACAGACATCTACAGACCACTTTACCCAACAGCAGCACAATATACATTCTTTTCCAGTGCACATGGAACATTTTCCATGATAGACCATATGTTAAGCCATAAAACAAGCCTCCATAAATTTAAAAAC
>NW_006927574.1:4660-5420 GCF_000298275.1 Orycteropus afer afer | reverse complement strand
CTGATCAAAACTCTCAGCAAAATAGGAATAGAAGGGACATTCCTCAACATAGTAAAGGGCATTTATGCAAAACAAACAGCCAACATTATTCTCAATGGAGAGAGACTGAAACCATTCCTCTTGAGAACAAGAACCAGCCAAGGATGCCCACTATCACCACTTCTATTCAACATTGAACTGGAAGTCCTATCCAGGGCCATAAGACAAGAAAGGGAAATCAAAGGCATCCAAATTGGTAAGGAAGAAGTCAAACTATCCCTATTTACTGATATGATCTTATACCTAGAAAACCAAAGATCCGTGGAAAGAATTAGTCCAAGTGACTGGTACACCATGCGATCCTCAGCCTATACAACTATGAGACCAGAACTAGATGGTGCCCGGTTACCAATGTCAACCACTCGGAGAGGAATCTATGTAGGAGACCCTGGATAGGGAGAGAGCAGTGTGGAACGAATCTCAAAAGCATTTGGAAAAAAAAAAAGGAGGGCAGGGACCACGTTTGCTAGTCTGACAGAGCCTGGTGGAACCACTAAGACTATGACCCCTAGCTGCCCTTCAGGTCTAGAATTGAACCCACACCTGTGGCTTCCAGCCAAACAAAAGACAGGCATAGGAGTTGAACATTTACCTGAGGTAAATACACTCCTTGAAGAGAACAATCGTGGGAGAAAGAAGGGCTGTTTATGCACAGGGAGATAGCTCAGGGGACAGGAATGCATGGAGAGATGGACACAGGGAAAAGGTAACTATCAGGAGG
>NW_006927574.1:2872-4275 GCF_000298275.1 Orycteropus afer afer | reverse complement strand
ATATCATCATATGGCTCACCATATGATAATGAATAAGGAAGACCAAAGAAGAATTGATGCTTTTGAGTTGTGGTGCTGGTGAAGAATGCTGAAAGTACTGTGGACTGCAAACAGAACTAACAAGTCTGTCCTGGAGGAAGTGCAGCCTTCTTGCATAAGATTTCTTCACCATTTATCTCTGGGGTCCTCAAAGGAGAATTTCACATGAGCTCACAAACCACTCTGCTCCCTATGGTTGCCATCCAGTATTTACCATGTCTTTTCTTTCCTGTTTCAAAGACCTGAGGGAAAGTCACCATGGCCAATGTCATGTGGAAGCTTGTTAAATAGCCTTGGGGGGATGGAGGAATAAACCAACTACTACTGGGAATTTACCCACGGGAAATGAAAACATGTGATCTTGCACCAAAACTTGTACATGAATGTTCATAATAGCATTATTTGTAATAGTTTAAAAGGTAAACAACCCATATGACCATCAATAGCTGAATGTTTAAACAAAATTAAATGTACTCATGCAAAACAACGCACTGCCATTGAGTTGGATCTGACTCATCGTGACCCCTCCTTGGGTTTACAAGGCAGTATCACTATGGAATTAGATTGCCCAACCTTCCTTCCGAGGAGCAGCTGGTGGGTTTGAACCGCCAGCCTTCTGGTTAGCAGTCAAATGCCTTAAGCACTACGCCACCAGAGCTCCTAATATACTCAGGCTACTAAGGAATAAAAAAGGAATCTGCTACATATGGATGCAAAACATGAATGAATCATAAAAGCTTTATCAGCCAGTAACAGAAGAGTACATAGTGTATGATTTCATCTATATAAAATACTGGGAAAGACAAATCTAATGTACAGATCAAAGTTGCGTAGGGTGAAGAGAAGGTTGACAGGGAAGAGGAATAAGGGAACTCTTTGGGGTGATGAAAATGTCCTAAATCTTGATTGTGGTGGCAGTTTCATGTCGTTGTTATTGTTGTTAGGTGTCATTGAGTCGTTTCTTTGCACATTTCATTATAGCACATTCCGACTTATAGAGACCCTATGCACAGCAGAAAGAAACACCACCCAGTCCTGTGTCAGCTCCATGATCCTTGCAATACTTGAGCCCATCACCATAGACCCTGTGTCAATCCATTTCGTTGAGGGTCTTCCCTCTTTTGTGGACCCTCCACCTTACCAAGCATGATATTCTTCTTCAGGGAATGGTCCCTTATGATAACATGACCAACATAGGTAAGATGAAGTCTGGCCATTCTCACTTCCAAGGAGCATTCCGACTGCACTTCCTCCAGGACAGACTTGTTAGTTCTTTTAGCAGTCCACGGTACTTTCAGCATTCTTTGCCAGCACCACAACTCAAAGGCATCAATTCTTCAGTCTTCCTTATTCATTGTCCAGCT
>NW_006927574.1:0-727 GCF_000298275.1 Orycteropus afer afer | reverse complement strand
CAAGTAAACATCTTTCTGGTATTCTTTACTTTGAGCCAAGATCCATCTGACATCAGCAATGATATCCCTTGTTCCACGTCCTCTTCTGAATCCAGTCTGCACCTCTGGAAGTTCTCTGTCAGTATACTTCTGCTGAATTATTTTCAGTAAGATTTTACTTGCATGCGATAGTAATGATATTGTTTGATAATTTCCACATTCTGTGGTATCACTTTTCTTTGCAAGGGGTACAAATATGGATCTCTTCCAGTCAATTGGCCAGGTAGCTGTCTTCCAAATCTCTTGGCATAACCAAGTGAGTGCCTCCAGTGGGGCATCTGTATGGTGAAATATCTCAATGAGTATTCTGTCAATTCTTGGAGCTTTGTTCCTCACCAATTCCCTCAGCACAGCTTCGACTTCTCCCCTCAATACCATTGGTTCTTGAACATATGCCACCTCCCCAAATGGATGAAGATTGACCAGGTTTTTTGGTACAGTGACTCTGTGTATTCCTTCCATCTTCTTTTGATGTTTCCAGCGTCATTCAATATTTTGCCCACAGAATCTTTCACTATTGCAACTCGAGGCTTAAATTTTTCCTCAGTTCTTTCAGCTTGAGAAATGTCGAGCATGTTCTTCCCTTTTAGTTTTCTAACTCCAGGTCTTTGCACATTTCATTATAGTAATTGGGTTTGTCTGCTTGAGCTGCTCTTTGAAATCTTCTGTTCAGCTCTTTTATCTTGTC
>NW_006927573.1:0-6774 GCF_000298275.1 Orycteropus afer afer | reverse complement strand
GCAGCACACAAAAATTGTAGTTCAGTGAAAAATATCAAGCATTTTATATGTATTGCTGAAAAAAACCAAACCAGTTACCATTGAGTTGATTCTGAGTCATGGTGACCCCATGTATGTACAGTAGAACTGCTTTATAGGGTTTTCAGTGGCTGTGACCTTTCAGAAGCAGATTGCAGGGATGTCTTAAGAGGGACCTTTGGGTGGGTTTGAACCATCAACCTTTCAGTTAATAGCAGAGTGCTTAACTGTTTGGACCACCAAGGGACTCCTTTATGTTCACTACCATATTTAAAAAGTAAAGTAAAATATTCAGAATTATTTTCCAAGATTATAAGAGACCACTTGAAGTAATGAGCTTCCTCTGTAGATAGGAATCACTGGGTTAGAATTTGATAGAGTTGAGCTCAATTAAAAAGAAATGGGGAAAACGAGGCCAAGTCATTTAAAATAGGTACTTTCTTGCCACAAGATAGAATTTTATCAAACTATTAGAAGGAGTAATAGTTCCTTTAAAACTATAAATTCTTAGGTGATTCCAATCAGAGAAAATTTAGTTGGTCAAGTGCAGAAGCACTTTTTAGTGTTTTATAATATGTTTAAATATTAGCCAATCAGCCAGCAGAGAATTGGTATGGAATGGAAGTAACAGAAAGCTTCTTGAGCTAACTGTACGAACAACGACATTTATTATAAGATAAAAGGGTATCTTATAGAACTGAGAAGAAGACCCCAGAAAAGAAGTGTAACCGTGGTAGAATGCTCAGGAGTCCAATATTAATCTGGACAGCTTGTCATTTTAGCTTCCTGTCTGCTAACATGACCATTTTAAAACTGGACAATTAAATGTCATTATGATTTTAGATTTGCTTTATCTGAATCCATGATGGACATTTAATAAATAATGGCTTACACACTTCAGCTTTTACTTTTTCCTTCTGTTAGGTATTTAATGATCTGTAAATAACCACTTGAGAAAATGCTATCTGAAGGGACTCTTTGCTCTTTTACAACATGAAAAACCTTTGTGTTATAGGAATGGGTCACCCTCTGATTTATCTGTTTTCTAATAAGATGGTTAGTTAGAACCACATGGTAAGTATTCTGTCTACTAATGTAAGAGGCATCCCATGAAAGGTTATACTCTTCTACAGAAGTGTTTCTTCCTCCATCTTCCAAGTGATGTCCCTCTGGTCTTCAAAGAGAACTCCAGCAACTTTAATCAGACTTCTAAGGCTGTAGGAAACTCAAGTTTTTTTTTTTTTTTTTTTTAATGTTCATTCTCTTTGCTACTCTGATTCATTCCTTTATGTCTGCTGCAAATGACTTCCACTGCTTCTCAGTCCAATGACTCCTTCATTCAAGGGACCAGTCACACCAAGTGAGGAGTGAATTCTCCTAGTCTAATTCTAAATTCCCTGGAATTGTCTTAGGAAATGGTGGAAAAGTGGTGGTGTTGAGAACACTCCCTGAAAAGAGATTTTGGGCAGGTAACCCAATAGAGTCTACCTTAGAAGACCAGATTGTATACAGACATAAGTTTGATTACCTGACCTGGTACTTCTATGACAGTGTTTCTCAGCTGCATATTCATTCTCAAGCGGCCTCTTTGAATGAGAAGTTTGAGAATCTCAAGTTTTAAATAGTTTTTCTTTTGATTCTTTTCTTTTTCTCCTTCCTTCCCCTCCCCTGTCATCCCTCATAACCAACAAAGAAAGTTTCCTTCCCTGAAAATTTCCTCTTTTTATAATAATGGATTCATACAATATTTGTCCTTCTGTGATTGACTTATTTCACTTAGCATAAGGTCCTCCATATTCATCCATCCATTATGCTGTGTTTTGTAGGTTCTACATTATTCTTTAGTGTTGCACAGTATTCCATTGTATGTAGCATAGTTTGGTTATCTATTTATCTGTTGATGGACACCCTTAGGTTATTTCCATCTCTTTGCCATTCATTATAAACAGTTCTGCAATGAACATGGATGGAACTCTCATACATTTCTAGTGGGACTGTAAAATGGTACAACCACTGTGGAAAATGGTATGGCACTTTCTTAAAGAGTTGGTAATAGAAATACCATTTGATGCAACAATCCTATTATTAGGAATATACCACCTTAAAGAGATGAGATCCAGGACAGGAATAGATAAATGCTCCTGGTGATCCTTATACACTCTAAATTTTAACAGGCATTACTCTAGACTATACTGTTACAGAAACTCTGAAAGCACAGACTTTTAACCTAAGCATCTATAGCAAGCAGTCTAAGAGGGGAATTTGCTAAAGTATCTGCTTTTCTTAGAATACTGGTTCAACTGTATTCTCAGATGGGGCTGGGAACTTGATTCTATGTCTCAGTTCTACCAGATTAACAACATGTACAGCGGAGGGAGACATGGTAGGTTCCAAAGGCTTTGATGGCATGGCTGGTGGTGTCTCAATAAATTTAGGGTTAGCTAGTAAGAAATTAGGGGCTCTGGTAGCATAGTGCCTAAGGCATTTGACTGCTAACCAGAAGGCTGGCGGTTCAAACCCACCAGCCACTCCTCGGAAGGAAGGTTGGGCAATCTACTTCTGTAGTGATACTGCCTTGGAAACCCAAGGAGGGGTCGCTATGAGTTGGGTCTGACTTGATGGCATATAACAACAACAGTAAGAAATTATTCATTGAGTTGAATTCTGTATTTTTATTGTTTATAGGTTTTAACTGAAAGAGTTTTACAAAAATACATCATTTGGAGTTATAACATTTGTTACTAAGGGTAGGTATATCCATCAATGACTATGAAATTAGAAAGTTGCTTAACATAACTGTCTTTAAGACCTGTTAAATGCACTGCTGCTGAGTTGATTCCAACGCCTAGCAGCCCTATCAGGTACAGTAGAATTGTCCCATAGGATTTCTGAGGCTATAAATCTTTATGGAAGCAGACTACTACATCTTTCTCCTGCAGTGTGGCTGGTGGGCTTGAACTGCTGACCTTTCAGTTAACAGGCAAGCACTTAAACACTGTACCACCAAGGTTCCTTTTAAGATCTGTTAGCAAAGTAAAAATGTGTTACTACGTCTCCTCAAGCCCCTTCCCCTACCCTTTTAGTCAGAAGAGTAAACATGGAACAATTTGTCACTTTGTTAGAAACAAGAAAAGAAAAGGATCTAAAATTCAAACACTGTGCTAGGTCTATTTTATGTGAATTATTTTACTGCCATAACCTTGTGAGGTTATTATTTTTTCTGACTTGAACAAAGGAGACTGAAACTAGTGAGATTAGCCCATAATCATACAAAAGGTAAATGTTATGGTTGGCCGTCGAACCCAGCTTGCGGCAACTCCACTGCCTGCCTTTTGCATAATATGTCAAGATAGACAGTAGCAGCTATTGGTAAAACAAACTGTGTTTCTAGTCAAACACTTCATCCTTCTAGGAGCAGCTCCAATTCACCTATTCATGCTTCCTTCCTTGACATTCCTATAGATTTCTTTTTCTCTGCACCATTCATTTGATAAATATATATATTTCACATTTTAACAGTTCTAAGATCGGGATGTACCTTGCAATAGGTGATGGATTATAGTTTAATTGGTACTGTTTTCATTTTTTTCTTTCCTAATGGTACATAAAATTAAAGTGTGTTTTAAAATTGATGGCATATTAGATTCAATGAAATATGGTATATACTGCTTCATATGGCTATCTAACAGTCTGGGTGTGTCACATTGAGACTGTGTGACAGAAATTGTGCTTGCCAAATATCCAAGTGCTCCCCTATGTTGCACTTTCCTGCAGTTCAGTTGGCTCATGTGACTAGTTCTGGCCAATGGATAATGAACAAAAGTGACATGTGTCACTCCTGGGCCAAAGGCATTTAAGTACTGGCTGCCTCTTCTGTCGCTCTTTCCCTGCCACAGCAAACTTGAGAGTCAATAGGTAATAAACACTCATTGATTTAACAGGTTTGCAGTAATATATACCTACCTGACAAGTAGACCATGAAGGCTCCTTCTGGCAAGCTCCTACTAAGCAAAGAGTCATTATTACTTCACACACACCTGACATTTCAAGTAGTGGTCCCAGGGTGCTGCTCCCCCTTGATCCTTTTCATTGTCTATATTGTCTATGCATTCAGTTGAACTTCCTTAGGCAACATTCCTTTACAATAATGGGGCCTTTGGATGGAGGAGAAACTATCTTATTGGAGCACCAGGGAAAGCATTTGGTTTCTAGTATCCAAATGTTTGCAGAGATTTCTGAAGCAGCCAAGAATGTGAGAGCTTCCAAACGTAAGGCTGTTCCTCTAAGCTGGAAACGTTTCTGTGTAGGCCCAGAGTTACACTGGCTTCCTGAGAAATTGACTGATGCCCAGAACAAGAGACCACGCCAGTTTCACTGGGCATTCTGAATTCACTTTTTGTATTGTCTCAGGAAAATCTTGTTTGTAAAAATACCTTATGATACTTCCCTGAATTTTCTAGATTGGAACGGGTGAAGAGAAAGACTTTGCTTTTTTGTAATCAGATTGTCTGGAATTTAATCCTATATCCTATTTATGACTGAGCTAGCCATTCAAAATTAAAATGAACCTTTCATCCATGTGTATCATAAATGGGCATTTATCAGGATTATATGATTTTGCAATCCATCTGAATACGTAACCAGAATTTGTTTTCTTTCTGTTTCACTATGTAATTACCATGCAACAGTAACAAAAGTGACATGTTTGAAGAACAGATAAAATGCTGTAAATTGTGCAGTAATGGTGATATTTCCTCATCTTCTGAAAAACCCATTTATTCTCTCTCTCAACAAATCAAGGCATTGTCAGCTCATACTCATCTTGTGGCCAGAGGGGCTCCACCAATTTCTGGATGTAAGTGAGTCCTGGAATGCAGATGAGGCCGGCTAACGAAGGCTTTCAGCACAGGCAGCTGGTCTTTGCTTGCCTCAATTTCTAAATCATCCATAATGGGGCCAAGACCTCCCAAGCACTAAAAAGAGCGAGCTGACATGCTGGACAAACTGTTAATTTTTTCCTGAAGAAGCTGCTATATTGCACATCTGTCACTGCAGCGCAGACAATTACTCACTGAGTGGGGGAAAAAAATCTGCTGCTTGTTTCTAGCTGAGTTAAGGGACCTAATGGAGAAATACAATGGTGTGGGAGTCAGAACAGGCTGGCTTCCAGGGAGATGGGCAATTTGTTTCTTCATTTGGGAAAGCTATCTAGGAATATTAAAATATGTGATGTTCACTGTTGTTGTTGTTGTTAAGTGCCGTCGAGTCGTTTCCGACTCATAGCGACCCCATGCACAGCAGAACGAAACACTGCCCGATCCCGCACCAGCCCCACAATCCCTGCTATACTCGAGCCCATCATCGCAGCCACTGTATCAATCCATCTCGTTGAAGGCCTCCCCCTCTTTCGTCGACCCTCCACCCTACCAAGCATGACATCCTTCTCCAGGGAATGGTCCCTTCTTACAACATGACCAAAATAGGTGAGACGAAGTCTGGCCATTCTTGCTTCCAAGGAGCATTCTGGCTGCACTTCCTCCAGGACAGATCTGTTAGTTCTTTTAGCAGTCCGTTCACTAAAACATTTTAAAAAAAAAAATAATAAAAAAAAAAAAAAAAAAAAACAGTAAAAGGAATTAGAAGTGCTACAATAAAAAGATAGGTGTATAAAGATGTGGGAGGGTCAAGAACCAAGTCTTAAGATTGAGGGCCAATGGACTTACTGCTGAGAGCCTAGAAACACTACAATGAATTCAATATAATTAATCGAATTATAAATTCTGTAGTTTCACACTTTAAATTTCACACCTTTAATGTGTGCTCACAAGTGCTTCCCATCCAGTACTTATTTTGTGAAAATCCACATATATGCAGCACAGATTACCTATATTGCTTCCATAAGCAATTAGGGCATTCCATGAAGAATTTTCTACTGACTCCAGACCAAAGTACTGGGGGACACCAGACTGAACTGGCACAACAAAATACATAAAAATCTTGCTCCACAACTTACACTGGTGAGTGGTAACTGGGGTCTTAAAAGCTTTCAAGTGGCCATCTAAGATGCAGCTAATGGTCTCCTATCATCTGAAGCAAAGAAGAGTGCAAAACAAACAAACAAACAAACAAACAAACAAACAAACAAACCAAGAGCATTTGGAAGCAATCAGCCCTAGGACATGATGGACCTTGAGAGCAGAACAACTAGATGGTGCCCAGCTGCCGATGCCAACCATTCGGGAAAGTATCAAAACTGGAGATCTTGGATAGACTGGGAGGAAAAACATCGAACAAAATCCAAAAACACATTAATGACCAGAATTACTGGTCAGATGGGAGTGTGGTGGGACCCCCAATATGATAGTCCTGGGATACACTTCTGGCCTGGAATACAACTCACTCCCAGTGGCTGGCTCTCAGCCCAAGAGTAAACAAGATGTACATGCAGACAGACCACTCAACCCATGGTTACGCACCCACATACTCTATGGAGATGCATCCCTTGGAGCAATCAACCACAGGGCACCAGAGGAGCAACATTGACATAGAGGAAATGCAGGACACACAGGAGGGCTTAACTGTGAGGGGCACGGGCGGTGGGGGGGGGGTTTACTGGGCAGGGAGGGGAGGAAAGTGGGTTAGGGTTGGGAATGGTAAATGGCGAGTGAAACCAAATGTACACGAAATGTTGAATGTAAAACAAACTGCTCTGTAAGCTTGCATCTAAAGCACATTAAAATCTTTTTTTTTTTTTTT
>NW_006927572.1:0-6906 GCF_000298275.1 Orycteropus afer afer | reverse complement strand
TGGTCAATGACATGAGACAAAGTATATGTGAACTGCTGTATGAAAAGTGAATTTACTCTGTAAATCTTCACCCAAATCCTAATAAAAAAAAATAAAAAAAGAGAATGAGTCTTGGGCTGTTGATGTTGATGATGCTTCACCTTCCCTTTTGTGAGGTTAGATGAAAAGGTCAGATGCCTTGCTACATTATTTTTATCAAAATCGTATCTTAGACATATAATTAATTACAAGGTACATTGAAGAAAAAGACTTGTTACTCTAAAGAGATTTTTCATATTCATTTCTAAATATCTTTACCAAAAGGCTATAAAATAACCTTATTTTTAAATTGTAGTTTAATTCAATAAATGCAAACTCCAAATATATATAAAAAACACAATTAAAAAAATGTGCTAGTTAATTTGTTTTTGTGTTTTCAACCATTGAAATAATCTGCTTTACAGTACACTAAACTGAAGCTTGAACTGAATCTGGCAGCTTTTAACACTCCAGTGTGTGCTGTTATACTGTGCTCTCTAGATTTTCACCAAATCTTTTTGTTTCTTGCTATGCTTCCTAATTTAGTTTGAATGGAATTAAAGGAGTGGTGATATTTATAAAAGCAAGTGAATCAGTAAAAAAAAAAAATTATTGGGAGACCTTACAATATGCAAGCAAACTTTGGGAGTTTTGTTCCAACAAGAAATGATATTTCTGTAGTTGTTTAAATATATTTGGATGATGGCTATTACATGAGATTAAGTAATGTGCTATGCAAATTACAGTCTTAATCATAGAATTCATTTTCCTGTGAACGTTGCCAAGGATAGTTCTCACTGCTTGGATTTGATTTTGATAATCTTTTAAATCATTTTTTGCTTGAATCTGGGCAGATATGAATACTTTTTTGAATAACTGTTTTAAAATATTCTTTTTTAGTTCAGAAATTCAAAGTTATGCAAATGAAGAACTGGAACACAATAATAAAAACAAAATATAGTTTTACCAAAATTGTTTAAGACGAGGTCTTTTGTCGCAAGAGTCCTTTTGGCTGAACCATATGAGCTTCATGTCTGAATTCAGAGAGTTACATCATTGACAGGAAGAAACAGGAAATCAATTTGAACATCTGTTTTTCTCCTTGGACAAGTTTGTCAATTTGGATTCTGTATTTTACAGCTGTTTTCCCTTTTCTTTTCTAACCTTTAACATTTCCTTGTTCTCATTATTCCTCTAACCTCAACAATATTGGATGGTGACTTGGGGAGTTCCTTGGTCATTTTATTTGACCATGAGCACCTAATCTCAGATATCATTATGGCAGATACACAAATAATACTAGATTCACTATAACATCAGCACATGATCAGAATGAATGATAGTAAAGTACATGTCTTTGTTTACCCCAACTTTGTTCTGTTTTACACTGTGACAAAAACAAAACGAATAAAAACTCTCAACAGTGTTGAAGCAACCATATTACAATATGCTTCTCATTTACTCTTTTCAGTGCTTTGTTTGGTTAATTCAAAGATATTTTCATGTGCTTTTTAAGTGTTAATTTTTTTTTTTTTTGTTATATTATCAAGAGTAGAGCTGAAAAGAGAATTTGGGGTTTGAGTTGAGGACATCAAAAACTATGTTTCTATGAACACCTTGCTCTATCCTCTGCTATCTTTCTATCATTTTTAGACATAGCTTGAAAATTACATTCCTCCCCTCTCCCTTACTGGTCCTTCAAACTAAGTGTAAAACTTTTTTTAGTGCTTAATGGTATTTTCTTATATATATTTTTTTTCTCAAAGCACTCATATATTTTCTCTATTTAGCACATGAGTTATAAGGTGTTTGTTGTCTGTCTTTTAGTTGGCATCCTTAAAATATCCAGGATAATACTAGCCAACAGTTAGTGGCTATGAATCCTCACTGAGGAATGAAGATTCTTGTTTGGAAAGATACAAATATAGTGGAGTTCAGTTAAGTTAGACTTAAATGCCAAACTCTGAACTATCGGGAGACCCTTCAGTCATTGTAGCTTTATGAACTGAGAATGCAGTAAGAAAGCTAGAGTTCAGGGTTGGACAGCTTCCTGGGTTGTCCCTCAGCATGCATTTGCTGTACTCTGCAGCCTTTACTTACAGACCTAGAGGAGCCTTGCAATTGACCCAACTGCACAAATGTCTTTTCACTATTCTTATAAAATTCCTTTTGAATTTCACTTAGCTGTGACATTATTTTAGGGCACTGGTGTCAAGATGTTGTTTTGTAATAATATTAAATAATATTAAAAATGATATTCTGTATTCATGAAATTCTGAAGCAATTCTCTAGGCAGAAAACAAAAACATGGTAGGTAAAATGTTCCAGTATTAAAGGGTCAAATCTTTTTGCAACAGGCATGCACGTTCATCATGTTTCTTCACTTAGTGATTTACTTAAGTAGTCATTATATATATTAAAAAAAAAAAAAAAAAACTCACTGCCATTGAGTCAGATCCGACTCATAGCAACCCTTCCTTGGGTTTCCAAAGTGATATCATTAAAGACGTAGGTTGCCCAATCTTCCTTCCAAGGAGTGGCTGGTGGGTTTGAACCACCAGCCTTCTGGTTAGCAGTCAGATGCCTTAGGCACTATGCCACCAGAGCTCCATCATTTATTTAGAGAGCTTTATGTTGGGCACTAAGCTAGACACTGTAATATTGGCTCTCATGAATAAAGGAAAATCACAGCCCATAAGGTAGGCAGAACAGCCTAGACATAGGAGAGACAGAAAAAAAAATAAATGTTTTTGTGAGAATTAGCTGTGAGCTGTGCCCTCTGCCCCCTTTCTTGCTATCACAAGATTCCACAAGAGAAATATTGAACAGAGTTGAAGAATTTAATTAACTCCTTCCAGAATGATAAATCCCAAGCACTTCCAAGAAAAGTAGACATTCTAAGAAATATATTTCCTTTCTTATATTGCTTAACTAAAAAAAGACTAGGAAAGAAACCAAATGTGTATGTGTGCCATAAGGGAATTATTGATACCAAAGGAAGGGAAATGTGCCTTGTTATCACTTGTATTGACCCCCAAATTAGTGCCTGGCATGAACAATTGTCTTTATTCTAGTTGGTTCAATAGTTTAAGGACTAGAAGAGTTTTCATCTTGTATTAGTAGAGCCAGGGAAGCTAAATCAAAGCTGAATTACTCAATCCCACACTTTCCCAGAGAACCACAGTGCCCAAGGCCCTTTATACCTTATTTTTCTGAGAGGATTCTAGCACTGACTGGCATGCAGAGTCTTAGGATCTATTCCAGACAGAGTAGACTTGGGCATAAAGTGGGGTGGAGGTAGTATGGTAACATAGAGAAAGATTCTATTATAGTTTCCAAAGACTGAAGGGGAAGAAGAAGGCTCCAAGGATAATGTGTCTTTCAACCTCAGCATAAGGTGGAGAGATTAAAATAAAATTTGCAAAAAACAGGAAACTCTGTAAGGAAGAAACCTGTCAGAGAATAAAATCAAATATTTTCCATTGAAATGAGTGATAGAAAAGTAATGATTGTACCCGCTCAAAAGCATACCTGTGAGACATGGCAGTCCCATTGAGTTATGGTTTTCACAGGTTTTATTGTATAGGAATAACTAACGATATTTCTAACATTTTAAAAGCTTTCACTTTTGGAGCCTGGAAAGAGTAAAAAATAATAAGAACTTTATATTTACCTTTTTACTTATAAAAGGAAAAAATAAACAAACAAATAAACAACAATCCACTGCTGTCAAGTTGATTTTGACTATTGGCAACACCAGGTGTCACTGAGTAGAACTGCTCTATAGGGTTGTCTTTAATCTTTATGGAAGAAGATCTCCAGGCCTTTCTTCCATGGTCCTATGGGATTATCCCATATTTTAATATACACATACGCTTTTGTAAATTTACTTAATTGTCTTAGCAAATGAAGAGATAGAGTGACAGCATGAAAGCAACTCTTGTTCTATCCCATGCACTCTGATAGAGAGAAGGCATCATCTTAGTTAGAAGACTTGGAATTCCTTGTTGTGGCTGAGTAATCACCACTAAGAATGACAGGAAGAGAATCTCTAAATTTAAAGAATCATTTACATGGAAGATCTTTGAAATTAGGAGAAGGTAGATATATAAATTAGGAGAATTAATAAAGGATCATTAAATCACATGCCAAATAATTCAGAATGATTCATTAATATCATAGCATTATAAATTAAGTGGAGCAATAAGGAGACCTTCAAATAGTATTATAAAGGGCACAATTTTAATAAGAAAAAATAATCTTTAGAACATAGTTAAGTACTAGCATACAAAAAAAAAAAAAAAAACCTCAGTGCCATCAAGTTAATTCCTCTGGAGGCATTTAAAAGATATTGATTCTTACCTGTGTAGAATGGTTTATGATTGAACATAAAAGCTGGAAGTATGATAGGTAGGAGGACTTCAAAGTTTTATCCTTCTGTAGTCAGATTTTTGTTTTAGGAAGCTCACTCTAGTGATAATGAAGTCAGGAACAACAAATAATCTGGTAGCAAGTTATATATAACCAAACTTACTGCCGTTGAGATAGGTTCAACTCATAGCAATACCTCCATGGGTTTCCAAGGTTATATCTCTGTGGAAGTCGGTTGCCCAATCTTCCTTGCATGGAGTGGTTGATGGGTTGAACTGCCAGTCTTCTGGTTAGCCTTAGGCACTATACCACCAGAGCTCCCTATATATATATTACACTCTATAACTTAAAATTGCCTATCTAAGGCACTAGCAGTGGGAATGGAAAGAATAGATATTTAACAAATAAAATTGACATCGTTTAGTAAAAAATGATATTATAAGTGAGATAATTCTTAAATTTCACTGTTGTTGTTATTTGTTGTTGTTATTTGCCATCAAGTTGGCCCCGACTCATAGAAACCCCTCCTTGGGTTTCTGAGGCAGTATCACTATGGAAGTAGGAATGCCCAACCTTCCTTCCGAGGAGTGACTGGTGGGTTTGAACCGCCAGCCTTCTGGTTAGCAGTCAAGTGCCTTAGGCACTATGCTACCAGAGCTCCTTAAGTTTCACTGATAAGAGAAAAAAAAAAAAAAAAAAAAAAAAAAAGAAAGAAAGAACACGGAGAAATAAATTTTAAGGAGAAAATATATTCTAATTTGGAGATATGAATGCTAAGGTGTCTTATGAAGCATTCAATGCAGATGGGTAACCGATAACTGGTTATATTAGTCAGATTGTCCCATGAACCATGAAATTTCATAGAATTACTACTGTTTGCTGTCAGTCCTCCAAACAGCTCATCTGGTCAGGGATTTGCATGTAAACTCTTAGAAAGAAGCTGTATTGGAAATAAATTAACTCCATGGTTTTTAATCCATTATCTGTCTAGATTTGGGGAAGAGCAGTGATGGAGTAAATGCTTAAGGTAGGGAAAATCAGCCTGCGCATGTTTCACTAGGTCTTCACTCTAAGGGTTTTCAGGTTGCCTAATATTCCTACAAAGAGCTCTGGTGGTGGAGTGTCTAAGGAATTTGGTTGTTAACCAGAAGGTTGGCGGTTCAAACCCATCAGCCACTCTGCAGAAGGAAGACTGGGCAATCTACTTCTGTAAAGATTTACCACCTCAGAAGCCCAAAGGGGGTCTTATTTATTTATTTATTTTGGTTTGGCATATTCCTGCATCGACTCCATATATTACTTTTGATATCTATAAGCAGGGTGACAGAGGCTATAGTTTCCAGGGATTATAAGGGCTAAGCAAGAACAGAATTTAAATACTCTATTCCAACCTCTCCTCCCACAATAATGTATGATCATTTTGCCACAAGCTTCTGTCACTATTCTCACCTCCCCACACACACTATCTTACACACACATACACACACACACATACACACACAGTAAAAATGTTAGGGTGTCATTGTTAGATCTCCTTATCTGACTTCATAAGGGAGACATGAGAGTTGAGGCTGATTCCTATGAGGTGAAGGTCAAACATGCCTCTAGCCTCCAATCTTTTGACCAATTCTGACACCAGCTGTCCTTACCATGACACTCTCTATTTCTCTGCTGAATTTGGTAATTCATTGCAATATGCACAAAGAACTCTCAGACACTCTTCATGATTGTGACATTTATTAGGGAAGTACTAGGCTACAACTCAGAAACAAGATCAACAGGCACAACTCAGGATCACAATCAGGAAGCATGTAGGCAAAGTCTCCCTTTATCAGTGCAGGAAAGCTCTCTCAGCTCCTCTTGGCCATGCAGAGTTCCTCTTGGCCACCTGAGGACAGGCTCTTGTTGGTATCCTTAAGAGAGGCTCCTGTCAGTCCGCTAAGGACCGATCTCCTCTCTCAGTCCTCAGCCTTAAGCCTTGCTTCTGCCATGCTGGAGAAAGTGTTACAAAGCTCTTTTATCCCTGCCAGAGTGCCCAGAAGCATCCCTCTCCACCAGCAAGCCTCCTGCCTGAAGATGCTCAGCTTCCTTGCTCTGTGGATCAGCATGCCCATTGTAGCCATCTCGCTCAGAGGGCCAGAAAGCCCGTTGCACTGTCTCATGCTGATCTCTAGCTTCTGCTTCCATTTCCCTGCTGCCACTTCTCACTGTCTCATGCCTTTTCTTGTCTTTCAACTCTGTCTCCTAGATCTAGGAGGTTCTTAGCATCGGGACTCCAGGTCCAAAGGAAGCTCTTTGCTCTTGGCTTTTCTTTCTTGGTGGTAGGGTAGTCCCATTTTCTGGTCTCTAGTCTGGCTGATTTTAAGTGTAGCAGGATAGCAAAACTGACTTATCCTTTTTTTTGGGTTCCATATACCTTATTTTCATGGTGTCATCCCTGCAGGGTTTCCATGATCCTGATTGTGTTGGATTGGGTTATCTAGAGAAACACAAAAACCAGCAAAGTATATATATATA
>NW_006927571.1:5579-6797 GCF_000298275.1 Orycteropus afer afer | reverse complement strand
TTGAAAGTAGTGGCCCCAGCCCAGTCCCAGATCTTTTGAGGACTGGGAGGTTAAATGCTTAGAGCAAATTCTTCCTTGGGACACTCTACAACCTTCCGCCCATGAGGTTCTGTCACAGACCAGTGCTATGGGAGGGGTGGTCTCTTCTACTGCACACCTCCACCCTCCTCCCAGTCTCAAAGCTTTCAAAATCTTCCATCCAAAGGCAGCCCACTTCCTCCTCTCTCAGCTGGAGCTTCTTTTTCTACAATTTTTTTTTTCCTATTTTTAAGTAGGGTTGGTATTCTGGATGACAGCTTCATGCTTTATTTCTGAACTGCCTTTTACCTCCACAGTGCAAGCCATTAACAATCCCTGGAGGGAAAGACAGCCTTGGCACCATGGGATGGGGAAAGAAAAGTAGCATACACACACACCCATTCTGTCAAGTTACTGAAAGAGGACAAATGGGAATTAATATCTCCATGTGGTTTTCCAAGCACAGACATGAAGGTGAAACTGATAGTCCCTGCTTTCAGGGATCTCACAAATAAAAGCAAATGGAGAGGCCATTAAAATACAGTTCAAATACTGTCTCAAACTCTCGGGTTGGTTTCCCTGGATGAAGTGGTTATGAATGTTTAAAGACACATATAGTACTCTTTAAATGCCAGGCACTGTTCTAAGCATAAATATATATATAAAATCTCTTTTACGCCTCAAAGGAGCCATAATGAAATTACCATCCTATCTTGGAAAAGAAAAAGGAAGGCCCAGGCAAGTAGCGACTGGGATCTTAAAAGCTTGCAAGCAGCCATCTAGATGCAATGTTGGGTCTCTCCTCATACAGAACAAAGAAGAATGAAGAAAAACAAAGATTCATGGAAATAATTAGTCCAAGCGATTGGTACACCATATGATCCTCAGCCTATCCAACAACTGTGACACCAGAAGAACTAGATGGTGCCCAGCTACCACTGCCAACCACTTGGAGGGGGATATCTGTAGGAGATCTTGGTTGGAGGGGGAGAACAATGTGGAACAAAACTCAAAATCATTAAAAAAAAAGGACCAGGTTTTCTGGTCTGATAGAGCCTGGTGGGACCTCTGAGACTATGGCTTAGAGTTGAACCCACTCCTTTGGCTTCCAGCCAAACAAAAGACAGGCATATGAGCTGAACATTTACATTAGGTAGATACACTCCTTGGAGAGAACAATCATGGGAGAATAGAAGGGCT
>NW_006927571.1:3248-5119 GCF_000298275.1 Orycteropus afer afer | reverse complement strand
CCTACCGGATAGTTCTATAATTTAATATTGGGTCACTGAGTCAGAAAGGAGCTCTGGTAACACAGTATCTAAGGCTTCTGACTGCTAAGCAAAAGATTGGTGGTTCAAACCACCAGCCACTCTGTGGAAGCAAGACTGGGCAATCTACTCCCATAAAGATTTACCACCTCAGAAACCCAATGGGGGTCACTATGAGCTGGAATAGACTCAACGGCAGTGGGTTTATGAATCAGAAAAGGAGTTCTGGTGGTCCAGTGGCTAAGGCATTCAGCTGCTAATCAAAAGATCAGTGGTCCAAACCCAACAGCCACTCCATGGAAGAAAGATGAGGCAGTCTGTTTCCATAAAGATTCACAGCCTTACAAATTCTATAGGGCAGTCCTACTCTGTCCTAGAGAGTGGCTATGAGTCAGAATTGACTCAGTGGCAGTGGGTTTTATGAGTCACAATCAACTTGACAGCACAGAACAATACTGACATCTTCAATGAGACGTGAAGGGTAAGTAAGAGCTTGTCAGGCAAAGCATATAGACGTCTAGGGGTATGACACAGAGGAAGACTCCTCAGTGGTCCTGCCATGAAGGAGGGACAGTAGAGTTGAACTGCCTGGAGCAGTTAGAGCTGAGACCCTGGCAACCCTTCAAAAGTGGGCCAGAATACTGACCCTTGTTCCTCTAATGTTGAAGCAAGTGGATCAGGCAAGGAGGGGCTGACTAGGGGAACAAAGGGATTCTAGAAAACCCTTCTCAAAAATCAAATCTTCCTCCAACCATCAGTTAGATTTTTATTAATAAGCCTCTCTTTAAAATGTAAATATGTAAATCTGTGGCTTGAATTTTTGTTGTTATTGTTAGCAGCTCATCTCATGGTGACCTCATTCACAAAAGAACATAAGGCTGCCTGGTCCCGCATCATCCCTGTAATTATTTGGCAGATATGATCATTGTATCCATAGGATCTTCATTGGCTGATCTTCCTAGTCTGTCCTAGTCTGGAAACTCCATTGAAACCTGTTCAGCATCAAAGTAACACACAGGTGTCTACTGATATAAATGAGTGGGAGCTACATATTAGGTCCATTGGCCAGGAATCAAAGCTGGGTCTCCAACACAGAGAGTGAAGCTTGTACCACTGAACCACTAATGCTTCATAAGCCAGTTACCAACAGATTGACTCTAACTCACATTGACCCTTGTGTGTCAGAATAGAACTATGCTCCATCTATAGCATTTTCCATGGCTACTTTTTGGAAATAGATCACCAGGCCTTTCTTCCAAGTCACCCCTGGGTAGACTTGAACCCCCAACTTTTCAGTTGACAACCCAACACTTTAACCATCTGCCCTAGACAGGGACTCCTGTTGTCATTTTCACCAGAAAATCTAATTTCTTTTCGCCTGCCCTCACTGTCATCCAGGTGGAAAAGTTGCTCTAGAGAGAGGTTTAGGACAAACATCAGGACCCAAAAAGGACACTGCACACTTTGGATGAAGTTAAAAAGTCTGCCACAACATATTACTGCCCCCTGCTTCACCACATAATATACTGCTACACCAGGTGCATTCTATGTTTTGCATTAAAAGGACTTTGCATGTCAAAGGTTATGAAAAGCAGTATTGGGATATTAAAGTAGGAAATTCACTTTCAGGATAATTGGTATCAGCATGTGTGAGTGAATAAAAGATAAGCTTGACTGAAGGAAGACTGGAGACAAAACCAAATCAATGTACATTCATCTTCCGAGTACAAACTTTCCCCATTGGGGCCAAAATTATTCTCTTTGGGGCCTGTGTTGCCTCTTGCTGAGTCTGGCAGTCTGAGCATCAAATCCAGATGAACCAAAAGCAGCTCAGGGTGGACAGCCTGAAAGCT
>NW_006927571.1:0-3097 GCF_000298275.1 Orycteropus afer afer | reverse complement strand
AAAGCCTCTCATAGCCCTAAGCAGATGGCTGAGGGGAGAGCTGGGATGAGAAAAGATGACAGGAGGGGCAGAGCTGTCCACCGTGTGGACCTCCAAGACACCCATCCCCTAAAAAAGAAACACACACACACACACACACGTGCATGTGCATGCACACATACACATACCAACCAGGACCCCTATCCCACCAGTAAACCAGTGCGCCTTTGACAGAACAGGGAGGAGATGGTTGACTGTGAGCCCTGAGCTCCCCAGTTTTTCTGATCTAGATTCCCGCCTGCATTTCATTCTCAATCCATCTCCTCCACCCCATACTCTCATTTTGGCCATTCTTCTTTGCACTCTCTCCCATCTCTCTCAAAACTGCTTGCCTGCGTCTCTCTCCCTTCTTTGCTCCCCATACCTTTGTATATATCTCTTTTTATTTGTCATGTCTCATCTCCCCAAGGAGGCTACATATTGTGAAATTTCAGAGCATGAACTCTAGAGTCATCCCACCACGGTCGAATCCTAGCTGTGTTACCTCCCAGCTGTGACCATGGCCATCTTATTTCTCTGTGCTTCATTTTTCTTCTTGTTCAGATGTTGTTGCTGCTGTTGTTGTTGTAGTGTTGTTAGGTGCTATTGAGTCTGTTCCAACTCATAACAACCCTAGGTATGACAGAAGAAAGCATTGCCTGGTCTTGTGTCATCCTCACAATAGTAGGTATGTTTGAGTCCATTGGTACAGCCACTGTGTCAATCCATCTAGTTGATGGTCTTACTCTTTTTCACTGACCCTCTACTTTACCAGGCATGATGTCCTTCTCCAGAGACTGGTCCCTCCCAACAACATGTTCAAAGTAACATGTCTCACCGCCCTTCTAAGGAACACTCCAGCTGTACTTTTTTCCAAAACTTGTGGTAGTCCTTGGGTATATTCAATATTCTTTGAAAACACCATAATCAAAATGTGTCAGTTCTTCTTCAGTCTTCCTTTTTCATTGTGTAGCCTTTGAATGCTTATGAGGTGATTGAAAAGACCATGGCTTGGGTCAGACACATCTTAGTCATCAGAGTGACATCTTTGCTTTTTAAGATTTTGAAGATATATTTTGCAACAGATTTGCCCATCATTTGATTTCTTGACTGCTGCATCCATGGATGTCAATTGTGGATCCAAATAACATGAGTTCTTGACAACACCAGTATTCTTTCCATTTCTCATGATGTTGCTTATTGGTCTAGTTAGAAGGATTTTTGTTTTTGTTTTTTCATGTTGAGATGTAATCCATACTGAGGGCTTAGTCTTAGATCTTCATCAGTAAGTGCTTCAATCTTCACACTCAGTAAGCAAGGTTGTGTCATCTGCATATCGCAAGTTGTTAGTGAGTTTTCCTCTAATCCTGTTGGAATAATAGTACCTATTGTAGGGTTGTTTAAAAGGCCCTTGAACTAGCATATTAGCTGAACATTTACATTGGGTAGATACATTCCTTGGAGAGATCAATCATGGGAGAATAGAAGGGCAGTGTACGCACAGGGAGACAGCTCAGGGATAGGAGTGAATGGGAGGGAAGGACACAGGGAAGAGATAATTATGGGAAGGAAGTGGAAAGAGAGCTGTTACATTGTGGGAAATTGCAGTCAATGTCATGAGGCAAAATGTGTATGAACTGCTGTATGGAGAATGAATTTGCTCTGTAAACTTTTACCCAAATCACAATAAAAATAAAAATAAATTTGCTGAATAAACAGATATGATTATGCACGCACACACACACACTCCAAAAAAGGCCCTGGAACTGTTTTGTTAAGGAAGGAGAGAAAGAGACTGTGAGCCCCTTGAAATAAAGGATTATGTATATTTCTTTTTTATTCTGTGCCTCATTAAATTTGTTTTTTCATTCATGAATTCATACAATGTGAAATTTCCTGTTCTGGTTACCTAGTGCCACTCTAACAGAAGATACCACAAATGGGATGGACTTAACAAATAGGAGTTTATTCTTACAATTTGGAGGCTTTAAGTCCAAGTTCAAAGTGCCAGGCTTTAGGGGCTGGGTGAAAGCCCCTCAGCCTTGAGCTTCAGCTCTGCCTCCTGCTCTCGGTCACTGAAGCTGTAGGCTTTCCTTCACTCAGACAGCTGCTGGCTGCTGGGACTGACAAGCTCAAGGTTGATAAGTAAAAAGACCTAGTCCCAATGTCACCAAACCATACGGCAGGCCATTAATTCAAGTCCACTGAAAGTCCCAAGGTTGGCACAGCATGGCAGGCTGCTGAACAATGACATGGCTACATGCAGGGTTCTAGCATGCCATAAGCTAGAGATAGTCTAGCTTATATAAGGAGAAACCTATCCCCAAGGTTTCTCCTTATATAGAGAAGCAGAACATATCCCTTAGACAGCTAACTCAGCTACTCACAGTAGATTCCACCATGGAGTTGATTACCAGTCTCATCATGGGGCATACTACATCCAGCTGCCCAGCCACTCAACCAGGCCTAGCCAAGTTGACACACAAACTTAACTACCACAGTTCCTGAACAAGATCAGCCCCTTTCCTCAGAGAACTCACCATCAAGAGACCCCTGAAACTATGGCCCCTAGTTACCCTTCAGGTCTGCAATTGGACTCACTCCAGTGGTTTCCAGCCAAACAGTAGGCAGGCATATAGGTGAACATTTACATCAGGTAGATATGCTCCTTAGAACTGATCAATCATGGGAGAACAGAAGGGCAGTATTTGCACAGGGAGATAGCTCAGGGGGCAAGAATTCATAGGTAAGAAGGACACAGGGAAGAGGTAACTACAGCACAGGGAGGAAGTGAGAAGAGAGCTGTTACATTGTGGGGATTGCAGTCAATATCATGAAACAATATGTGTATGAACTGCTGTATGGAAAATGAATTTGCTCTATAAACTTTCACCCAAATCACAATAAAAATTTAAAAAAAGAAAAAGACTCACCCTCAAGAGGGAGTGACAATGAATGACATCAGTGGTTGTAGCACAGTGTAAGGAGAGGGCTGTGCATCACTATGAAGCACATAGCTCTGGAGTCTGGGTTCCAATTCTGACTCTGCCACTTCCTGGCTATGTGACCAAGTAAGTCA
>NW_006927570.1:7373-7919 GCF_000298275.1 Orycteropus afer afer | reverse complement strand
GTTCTTTCAGCTTGAGAAATTTTGAGAGTGTTCTTCCCTTTTGGTTTTCTAACTCCAGGTCTTTGCACATTTCATTATAGTAACTGGCTTTGTCTGCTCAAGCTGCTCTTTGAAATTTTCTGTTCAGGTCTTTTATCTTGTTACTTCTTCCATTTCCTTTAGCTACTCTCCAATGAACGGCAAATTTCAGGGTCTCTTCTGACATTCAATTCGATCTTTTCTTCCTTTCTTGTCTTTTTAAGGTCCTCTTGCTTTCTTCATGGATGATGTTCTTGATGTTGGTGTTCATTGCATCAAATCTATTCTTTAAATGGTCTCCAAATTCAGGAGGGATATTATCAAGGTCATATTTTGGCTCTCATGGAATTTTTTAAATTGACTTCAACTTAAACTTGAACTTGCACATGAGCAGTTGATGGTCTATTCCGCAATCAGCCCCTGGCCTTTTTTGGCCAAAGATTTTTAATTTCTCCATCACCTCTTGCCATAGATGTAGTGAATCTGATTCCTGTGTATTCCATGTGGTGAAGGCCATGTGTATAGTCA
>NW_006927570.1:4817-6292 GCF_000298275.1 Orycteropus afer afer | reverse complement strand
CAGACCCCACCCTTAATAAGGAGCTGCCCCAAGCAAAAAGCAGCCCCCAGCCCTGCGCCCACCTACCCCAGGCCCTGGCCTTAATATAGAGCTGCCTCCAAGTGAAAAGCAGCCCCCGAATCCCAGTCTGCCTACCTTGGGCCTTGTCTTTAAATAAAGCCACCTCCAAGAAAAAAACAGTCTCTAAACCCTGGGCCCACCTACTTCAGGCTCTTGCCTTAACAAAGAGCTGTCCCCAAGGGAAAGGCAACCCCCATGCTTGCACCGACATACCTCAGGCTCCGGCCTCAAAATGGAGCTGCCCCCAAGTGAAAAGCAGCCTCCAAGCCCTGGGCCAGCCTATCTCAGGCAAAGTTGCCCCACATATATGGTGGCAAAATTAGGACACTTCCAGATAAACAGAAATTAACAGAATATGTAAAAAACAAACAAAGAAATGCTAAAAGACAACCTTCAGACAGAGAACCAACACAATAATAAAACAACCTGTGATTAATACACATGACTTAATAACCCAGCTACTCACCTAGGTATAGAAATATCCAAAGTAAAATAAGCATGTTACTGTTGTTTTTAGGTGGTGTTGAGTCAGCTCTGACTCATAGCAACCTTATGTATGTATAAATGCAGTGCACTGCCATGGAGTAGGATCTGACTCATAGAGACCCCTCCTTGGGTTTCTGAGGCGGTATCACTATGGAAGTAGATTGCCCAATCTTCCTTCAGAAGAGTGGCTAGTGGGTCTGAACTGCCAGCCTTCTGGTTAGCAGTCAAATACCTTAGGCACTACTCTACCAGAACAAATACTGTCTGGTCCTGTGCCCTCCTTAAAATCCTTGCTATGATTGAGCCTGTATCACAGCCACTGTGTCAATCCATCTCGTTGAGGGTCTTCCTCTTTTTCACTGACCCTTTACTTTACTAATAATGATATTCTTCCCCAGAGACTAGTGCCTTCTGACAACAGGACAAAAGTACATGAGAAGAAATCTGGTTATTCTCACTTTTAAGGAGCATTCCAGCTGTACTTCTTCAAAGACAGATGTTTTCATTCTTCTGGCAGTCCATGTTATTTTCCATACTCTTCACCAACACCACAATTCAAATGCATCAATTATTTCCTCTTCTTTATCCGTTCTCCATCTTTCACATGTATATAAGTCTACTGAAAATACCATAGCTTGTGTCAGACACACCTTAGCTTTCAAAGTGACATCTTGAATCTTTAACACTTTAAAGAGTTTTTTTTGTAAAATATTTGCCCAGTAAAACATGTCATCTAATTTCTTGACTGCCTCTTCCATGGGCATTGATTGTGGGTCAAAGTAAAATGAAATCCCTGACAACTGCAATGTTTTCTCCATTTGTTGTGTTGTTGCTTTGCTGGAGCAGTTGTGAGAATTTGTATTTTCTTTATGTTGAGGTATAATCCATCCTGAAACTGTAATCTTTGAACTTCATCAGTAAATATTTTA
>NW_006927570.1:2933-3677 GCF_000298275.1 Orycteropus afer afer | reverse complement strand
TATCAATATATCTTGATTGCATGTTTGGTCAATTTCAGATTGCAAAAGTTGATAAAAGTCAGATTTCTTTAATCTTTGGCTTTAGTGGCTAATGCAAAAATTGAATAATTATAGTATTAACTGGTCTTCCTTGTAAGTGTGTGGCTATTATCCTATCACTGATAGCATTGTACTTCAGGATAGATCTTGAAATGTTCTTTTTAATGATGAATATGATGCATTTTCTCTTCAATTTGTCTCTGTGGCATAGAAGACCATATGATTTTGTGATCCAAAATGATGGCTAATGTCAGTCCATGTTAGTTCACTAATGCCTGTTGTTGCTCTTAGGTGTTATTGAGTCAGCTTTAACTCATAAGGACCCTATGCACAACAGAACAAAACAATGCTCAGTGCTGCACCATCTTCATAATTTTTGCTATGCTTGAGTCCATTGTCACTGCCACTGTGTAAATCTATGTGCTTCAAGGTCTTCAACTAATGCCTAGGATGTGAATATTTATACATTCCAGTTTTTACAACTTCCACGTTTCCTAGATTCATGCTTCATAAAGTCTGCTTTCCAATTATTAGTGGATGTTTACAGCTCTTTATCTCATTTTGAGATAAAGGTCTAGAAAGCTTTACTCCATCCATTTCATTAAGATTGACTCTACTTTGAGGAAGCACCTCTTCCCCAGTCATAGTTTGAGTGTCTTCCAACATTATGAACTCATCTTCATGCACTATATCAGACAATGTTTC
>NW_006927570.1:0-600 GCF_000298275.1 Orycteropus afer afer | reverse complement strand
ATAGAAGAAACAAAAATGAAATTAAACATTCTTTGAGTAAAACAAGTCTAAATAATACAGCATACCAAAATCTTTGGGACACAGCAAACTATTTCTCAGAGGGCAATTTAGAGCAATAAAAGCACATATCAAAAAAGAAGAAAGAATCAAAATCAAAACCTTATCCCAACACCTCCAACAATAGGAAAAAGACTACCAAAGAAGACTACAGACACCAGAAGAAGAGAAAAAAAATAAATATTTGAGAAGAAATAAATGAAACAGGAAAGAGAAAAATAGAATAGAAAGAATCAACAAGATGAGAAGTTGGTTCTTTGTAAAGATTAATAAAATTGACAAACCACTGGCAAATTCAATAAGTGAAATGAAGAAGATATAAATATCATGAATAAGAAATGAAATGGGTGACATCACAACAGAACCAACTGAAATAAAAAAGGATACTATTGGGATACTATGAAGAACTGTACTCCAAGAAATTTGGAAGCCTGCAAGAACAGAAAAAATTTCTAGATACATACTACCTACCAAAATTAACACAGACTGAGGCAGAAAATTTGAAAAAGCCCATAACAAAATAATAAATTAAACAGGTCATAA
>NW_006927569.1:6135-6881 GCF_000298275.1 Orycteropus afer afer | reverse complement strand
TGGAAGAAATGACAAGATAAAAGAGCTGAACCAAAGATTTCAAAGAGCAGCTCAAGCAGACAAAACCAATTACTATAATGAAATGTGCAAAGACCCGGAGTTAGAAAACCAAAAGGGAAGAACACGCTTGGCATTTCTCAAGCTGAAAGAATTGAGGAAAAAAAACTTAAGCCTCGAGTTGCAATATTGAAAGATTCTATGGGCAAAAAATTGAGTGATGCAGGAAACATCAAAAGACGATGGCAGGGATACACAGAGTCACTGTACCAAAAAGAACTGGTGAATCTTCATCCATCTCAGGAGGTCGCATATGATCTAGAACCAATAGTACTGAAGGAGGAAGTCGAAGCTGCAGTGAAGAAATTGGCAAAGAACAAGGCTCCAGGAATTGATGGAATACTCATTGAGATATTTCAGCAAATGGATGCTTCACTGGAGGCACTTACTGGGTTATGCCAAGAGATTTGGAAGACAGCTACCTGGCCAACTGACTGAAAGAGATGCATATTTTTACCCATTCCAAAGAAAGGTGATCCCACAGATTGTGGAAATTATAAAACAATATCATTAATATCTCATGCAAGTAAGATCTCACTGAAGATAATTCAAAAACGGTTTCAGCAGTATATTGACAGAGAACTTCCAGAGGTACAAGCTGGATTCAGAAAAGGATGTGGAACAAGGGATATCATAGCTGCTGTCAGATGGATCTTGGCTCAAGGCAAAGAATACCAGAAAGATGTTTA
>NW_006927569.1:4370-5510 GCF_000298275.1 Orycteropus afer afer | reverse complement strand
TGAGTTGTGGTGCTGGCAAAGAATGCTGAAAGTACCATGGACTGCTAAAAGAACTAACAGATCTGTCCTGGAGGAAGTGCAGCCAAAATGTTCCTGAGAAGCGAGAATGGCCAGACTTCATCTCACCTACTTTGATCATGTTGTCAGAAGGGACCATTCCCTGGAGAAGGAGGTCATGCTTGGTAAGGTGGAGGGTCGACGAAAGAGGAGAAGGCCTTCAACAAGATGGATTTACACAGTGGCTGTGATAACGGGCTCAAGTATAGCAAGGATCATGGAGCTGATGCAGGATCGGATGGTGTTTTGTTCTGCTGTGTATGGGGTCACTATGAGGTGGAAACGACTCGGCGGCGCCTAACAACAACACTTCCAGAAAGATAACTGCCTTGGAAAACCAAGGAGGGATCTCTATGAGTCGAATCAACTCAACGGCAGTGAGTTTTTGAAGAACTAATTAAATTAGGTAGCCAGTTTAAAATATTAAGAAAAGGAGGGCTATGCATAGAAGAATTCTGAAACCAGGCAGCCCTTTGGTGGCTTATTTAATGTCTTGTTCTACTTCACCTGAAGTATTTACTCAAATGTAACAAGAAATATTGGCAACTGTGCAAACTCCTCCTGTTGTCTAATACAACTTTAACAAGAGTTTAAAAATTTTTGTTGGGCTTCTATGCTAGCAGAAAGTGTATTACTTAGTTATAACATGGTAGTGGATAAGTTGCAAATAGATTTTTTTTTTTATTGTGATTTGGGTGAAGATTTACAAAGCAAATTCACTTTCCATACAGCAGTTTACATATACTTTGTCTCATGGCATTGACCACAGTTCACCACAATGCAACAGCTCCCCTCTTACTTCCTCTCCATAGTTACCTCTTCCCAGTGTCCATCCCTCCATGGACTCCTGACCCCTAAGCTGTCTCCCTGTGCAGCCCTTCTTTCTCAGTGATTGTTCTGTCCAAGGAGTGTATCTACCTCAGGTAAATGTTCAACTCATATGCCAACCTTATATATGTTTTTGGATACACTCCCCATTTCATAGACATACCTAATCATTCAGCCTGCCCACCCATCTATCCACCCATATACCCATGCTTGCCTTCACTGACAACACAGTACTGTATGTGCAAAAGGGTTCAT
>NW_006927569.1:0-1411 GCF_000298275.1 Orycteropus afer afer | reverse complement strand
AAAAAAAAATCAGATCCTAATTCTCTCATATATTGGTTAAGGAATTTTAAATTACTAGTCCATTGTTTGCTTTCATTATAAGAATAGAAGTTTAATGGGATTCCAAGAGTTCTTAGGGTGTATTGCCCATCCATGCTCATCTGTCTAAGCAAAGTAAAGGCCAAGTATGAGGTTTGATGTTTTATGTTTTTCTTTTAAATAGGCTGATCCTCCACATTAAAATATATATCCAGATGGTATACAAATGATTCCTACTCCTATCTGATTGTTAGGAAAAGGGACAGTCTACTTGGTTTCTTTAAGCCATTTTTTATAGCTTTTTGAGAAGGAGGTAAATTGGAACTTTTTGATTGTTTATACTGCAGAAGTCTATTAATGCTGTATAGTATCATTTATTAGCAATAAAGGGAACAGGGCGTGCATCAGCATAAGTAATAGCATGGCATGTCCAAACACGAGAGAGGTAAAAGCAAAGCTCTAAAGGATGAGTAGTGAAATTAGATACATGCTGTTTTCTCCTGTGAATGGCTCATTTGGCAATGAAACTGGTATTAATAATAGCACTAGGTATGTGACTATAGTCAAGAATGGGTAGTGCAAGGACTTCCAGTGAGATGGAAGAATAGGCAGACAAGTGACACAGACCCTCTTCAACAAAGAAAAGAAAAACCAGTTGACAGAGATACAGAAGATAAGCCTGGAACCCTGAGCTTTAAAAGGAACTATACAGAAGAGGATTAGGCACCAACTAGTGGAAAAACCTGAATGAAAACATTGAGTACAGAGACGGTCAGAGCTGCAGACTGTCAGCGACTCTGACGAGACCAACAGCCTGAATATTTCCAAGTGGTGTTGGGACCTGAGAAATGACCTAAAGATCAGTCCTGGTCACCAAGGGCTGCAGGGACAATTGCTCTGTAGGATTATGACTAGGAAGGGAAACAGCAAGGAGGGAGACAACCTGAGCTGTGGACTTTCTGCTGTTCAGAGGGTGCAGCCATTTTGATTGTTACACATGGCAGCCATTTTGGATATTTAAAGTGACTGAGGGCACAGCCATTTTGAATGTTTACAAGTGGCAACCATTTTGGATATGAAAGTGATAGCATTCTCATTCGGATTCCAGGGATCTAAGAACAGGCTCTGTTTGCCAGGGTCAGCAAGGACATACGAGAAGCTAACAAAGGAAAGGGGATAAGTGGTGAGTGTATAAGTGCTGTCAACAAGTGAATAGAGGAGCACAGCACAGTACCCTGCCTGTATAGATAACATACAAACAAAACAAAGAAAAGGAAAGTTGTGGGCAAGTCACTCCACCATATAATCACCAATTAAATATAAACACAAAAACATCACAATGCCTCGGAGACAACAGAACATCACAGTCCACACAAAGAAGCAAGATAAAGCA
>NW_006927568.1:16012-17606 GCF_000298275.1 Orycteropus afer afer | reverse complement strand
TTCAAGGATCAGGGGTCCAAGATTATCTTCTGTGTCTGTGTTAATTGGTTTCCCTTTTCTTTGTTGAAGAGGGTCTGTGCAATCCTTCTGCCTAGTCAGCCATCTTGCTGGAACCAACCTTTCATTGTAAATCTTATGGAACATAATGGCTTTACTCTAAAAAATATAGGGTCGCCATAAATTGGAATCTACTCAACAGCAACTGATTATTTTGAATGATATTATATGATTGTAAAGAAGTTTGAATGTATGATTTCTGTCAATAGTGACATCAAAATGGTGATTTTCTATTTCAAAAAATACTAAACTTTAAATATTTCCATTTTCCTTCATTTTACTAATTATTATTATTATTTTAACTTTAAACCCGTATGTAAGCTGGTAAGTATGGTTATACAGATGTAGAAAATTTTGGATTTATAGATATAATTCCAGTATGTGAAAATAATCTTTTCTCTAAGTAATGTCAGTTTTAATTTTATGTGAATTCGATTTATATCGAATTTGATTTATATTTGACTTGATTTTTTCCTTATGATTGTTGCTGTTTGGTGTTGTCGAGTAGGATCTGACTCATAGTGATCCTACAGCACAACAAAACACTACTGGGTCCTGCACCATCCTCACACTCCTTGCTTCACTTGAGCCCATTGTTGCAGTCACAGTGTCAATTCATCTCCTTGAGGACCTTCTCCTTTTCACATTGACTTTTCACATTATCAAGCAGGATATCCTTCTCCAGGGACTGGTCCTTTCTGACAACTGCAAAGTAGGTGAGATGAAGTCTGGCCATTCTTGCTTCTAAGGAGCATCGAAACTGTCCTTCTTCTAGGACAGATTTGTTTGTTCTTCTGCCAGTCAATGGTATTTTCAGTATTCTTCGTCAACATGTTAATTCAAAGGCATCAATTCTTTATTCCTTCTTATTCACTGTTCATATTTCAATATTTCACACACACACACACACACACACAAACATTCATACTAGGGCTTAGGTCAGGCTTACTTTAGTCTTCAAAGTGACATCTTTGCTTCTTAACACTTTAAAGAGGTCTTTTGTAGCAGATTTGCCCAGTACAATCTGGCATCTGATTTCTTGATCGCTGTTTCCATGGGTGTTGTTTGTGGAGCCAAGTAAAACTTCAATCTCTTCTCCATCTATCATGATGTTGCTTAAGCCTACTTGCTGCTCCATGGAAAAAAAAGATGAGGTAGTCTGTCTTTCTAAAGATTTGCAGCCTTGGAAACCCAATGCAGGTTTCTATGAGTCTAAATTCACTTGATAGCAGAGAGTTTTTTTTTTTTTTTTTTTTTTTTTCCCTTATGACTATGTTGCTTTAAATATACACCCTCACTATATAGTGAATAATGAACTATGGTGGCATTGTGTGGTGGCATTGTGGGGAAGACATTGGTCTGCTGAAAGGAAAATGAAAGGTTAAAATACAGGAATTTTGTAGTGGCTAAGGCACTTGACTTCTAACCAGAAGGCTGGCAGTTTAAACCCACCAGCCACTCCTCGGAAGGAAGGTTGGGCAATCCTACTTCCGTAGTGATACTGCCTCGGAAACCCAAGGAGGGGTCGCTATGAGTC
>NW_006927568.1:13566-15912 GCF_000298275.1 Orycteropus afer afer | reverse complement strand
TACATATATATAAGTATGTATTTACATATGTATGTATTTTTTAAAATTTTAAAATTTTTGTATCTTCAGTGTTCAGTGCTTAATCCAGAGTCTGGTCATAGAAGTAACTCAGTGCCATATTTTTATGCAAGAATATTCTAGAGCTCAGTACTTTATCTACGTGTATACTGGCTTCTTGAATTTTAGATTCTGGTCTAATGCCTATGTTTCTTATGCAATATATTGATAACAAAACTTGTTTCTTTTTCTAAACTAACTATTCTCAAATTTCTATAGAAAAATTTCCCTCTATTTTTTTACTTAATTTGCTAATTTTTGATACATAATACATGTCAGTATTTTATTGATTTTTCCTCTAACTAATTCAGGTTATATTCACAAGTTTTTTGTGTTTATTTTAGTTTTTGTGTTGTTTTATTCTTTTTTATGTACAATTAGTGTCTTACTCAAATTGGTGGCTTTTCCAGACAATTATTAGGAGAATAATTTTTCATCCCCTGTTATTTTTGTTGTGTCAGAGCCATAAAGAAATTATTGCTGGAATTGAACTCACACTTGATTCCTCCACATTAGAAGTTTTTATTTTTGTTGTTATTTTAAGGAATTTATTATTCCTTCATCTTATATCCTGCTCCCAGGTTCTTACATAGTTTTGGACTCTATGTTCAGAAAATTTGAGCTTCAGAACTGAATGGTGTTATTCAAGGATTTAAAGAACAAAAGGGAAATCATTTTCTTACCTCATCACAATGTGTGTATGCGTGTGTGTGTGAGTGCACCTCCCCATGTAAATGTTTATGTTTATGTTTCTTTATGGGTATATATGCACTAAATATTTATCCTTTGAATTATATTTATCTTCAATTATTAATAGCATCGATTTGAACTCTCAAAGCACATACAATTAGGGAAAGTAGCAAGTATGTTGAATGAGAGAAATTTGCCTGGGGCTATAAATTTGCTGTGGAAAATCCACAAATGATATTTCAAAGTTATGTCTGTTAAGTTTCCTCCCTTAGTATACAAAATGATAGGTCAGTTGACTTATGATTTAATGCATCTTAAGAAATGAGATGTATTTCCTTTTACTAAAAATGTATATTTCTTCCCAAAATTTAATTAGATATAGCACAGTAACTAACTCCAAGTATCACTATAATATATATCCTAATATTATATGATTAACATAATGTATGTATGATGTATTATTAGCATAATATGGTTAACCAGTTATTCACTGATATGTATATTCGTGCATGTAAATCCTTTACTTAATATTTTGTTTAGATAAAGTTTGCTGCAATGCTTTCTAAAAAACATTTCACTTGTATTTAAAGGTCCTGTAAGTTTTTAAGATCCGAACTGACAGTGGTTAATGGACTTGCTAGAGAGAAGTCATTTCCGTAGTTTTTATTCAGTTAAGACCATTTAAAAAGAAAATAAATCATCATGGCAAAAGCCTTCTATTATGTTCTGTCAAAGCCAGCTCATGTAATTTTCATTTTTAAAAACACAAAAAAAATTCAGATGTGAATCTTTTATCCACTAATAAACACAATTTAGTACTTGTGCTGTATATCACTCTAATTGCAACCTTATCTTTTATGCTAAAGGCAGCCTCAAACTATGGGTAAGAGGAGGAATTTTTTCTTTCATGAAAGGACTTAATTATGTAGTCTCGCAATTGTCTTTGTTGCTTAGTATTTGCCTTCTTTTCAAAACACAATACTCCAATTTTTCAAGCAATCATTCTACCTGCAATTTCATGTTTAATTTCACATATTCATCCAAATATTTAAAAAAATAATAATTTCATGATGCATCTATATTTGTCTTGCTTTCACAAAAGATAGATTATATTTAAATGCTTTCAGTTATACCTCTGCCATTAGCAAGAAGTAAGTAACTTCTAAAACACAGGAAAACTTAAAACACCTGAAAGGTTTTTACAAGATAAAGATAGATATGGGAATTCTGATTTCAGGGGATGAAAAATGAAATATACACCCTTTAAGTGATTGTCACTGGTTTGAATTTGTTCAGCTTATACCAGATATGTATATATCTACAATACACACACACACACACACAGACGTGCACATCTATCTATCTATCTATCTATCTATCTATCTATCTATCTATCTATCTATAACACAAGGTAGACAAAGGAGAAGTAATATGGATTAGTTCATCTTTTAAAATCATTAAAAATCAATAACATCTATTTTAGTGAATATTTCTTAGCACATCATATCCCAGCATTTGCACTGTATGTTACCTAATTCTTCTATCTGATTTTTCCCTCAAACAAAAACCAAACCAAATTCACTGCCATTGAGTCGGACG
>NW_006927568.1:2671-5111 GCF_000298275.1 Orycteropus afer afer | reverse complement strand
TTTTTTTTTTTTTTTAAAGAATGGTTCATTTAAAAATAAGCCATTTTGAAAGGTGAGTGACCAATTTATTTTTAGTAGTAGTAGATAGCTGCAAGGTATCTCAGTCCATCCCATCAAAATTTCAATTGCAATTTGCTTTTAAGTTGAATGCTAATAATAACTAAATAGAAAATTCTGACTTGAGGGAGGACAGAGGGATAATAAAAATTTTGTTGATGTATTTAAGAACAGCAAGTCCTCATTCTCTCAAGTTGTTAATGAAAGCTATTTTCAACATATAACAAATTGCCTTTAATGAGCTTAGCTTAAAAATGATAATGTAAATAATTTCATTATGTTGCCATCCCCTATTCTTTTTTATTTAAAAATGGAATCAGCCATTTGAAGTTATATTTTGTGTGCTGTGTATAGAAAATGCAAGCACATTTTATACATTGTTATTCAGCCACTATGTGCTGAATATTACCTATATATAAGTGAACAAACAATATGGCTCTTCTTTGATAAATTAGAGAATATCTTTTTCATTAGAATATTTAAAAGTCAAGTTTCTTTTTTTTTTGTTGTTGTTGTTCTCCATGTTGTGAGTCTCAAAAATTGGGGATTCAGGGTAAAAATGTCAATAATATGAATTCTGTAAACTTCTTTGTAATGTTCAGTAAGATTTTTTTTTAAATTAAATGCTAAAACTCCACAGTGCTAATTTTAAATATTCTAAACTCTACTCTTCATTTTATTGGTATGAATCAATAAATTATTCTATCTTCTTTGTAAGTGTTGTTGATTTTTATTTGTACAAAAGCATTTATAGGAAATTTTTTTAATTGTGTAAGATATAAAATACAGAAATCATGCATTCTATCTCTCTGGAAGTCTTTTAAAACCAGATTAAGGAATTCAAATTTCATCTTCTCTGTCTCCCAGAATGTGTTCTGTAGAACTTTACTCCTTCCAACCCTTCCAAGGCTGTTCCACACAAATACATACCCAGGAATTACTGAAAATAAACTCGGGATGTAGTAAGTAGTATATTCATCTCATTAAGATCCAGAAGGCATAATGCACATTTAAAACTTCTTGAACACAAAATTTTCCCTATCACATGACTAATGAACCTTTTTTTCCATAATTCATATTAACTTAAATGTGTGATAAAATGCTGTTCTAAGCAATAGGGAATTACTGAAGTTTTAAAATCTATGAGAACAAGGACCAAATCTATATTTCTATCCCAAAATCTAATTCATTGACTTGTGATTGAGTGGAGGAAGAAAATCTAGAGGCAAAAGTTGGACCAGCAGTTATTATGATAGTTCATATAAAATGTTATGCATTCACTACAATAATTGCATAGCTTATTCTTATTGCATTGCCTACCCTGTTAGCAACATCAATATTGTAGTTCCATTCATTAATAATAATGCAGAATCAATTTATTTCCTGAGTTGATCTTTGTATTCATACTTTAGCAAACACATTTGACATGTTGGTCTGATGCCTCAGATGCAGTTTGTTGGTGATAGTGAGCTCATATATCATTTCAGTTATTTTCAACTTCTCCATTAATACCTCCAATGAGCCATGCCTAATGCCACAGACAAAATAAGAGCACCAAAGAACATTTAGTCAATCAATGTCAAAACCATTCACACTGGAACTCTGTTCTCCTACAATCGACAGGCAAGATAACCCTAAGTAAATATTAAATGACAAGTTAATATGAAGAAATTGGAAGCAAGGCAGAGTGGAGAAATAGGCCAAACACAAGAACAATCCAAATTATTTTCCTCTATTCAGAATTATTCGATGTCTTTTGTATCATTCATTATCAGTGTATTGACATCTTATACTTCCATGAATATCCACCTCAAATCTTGTCTCTTTCTCGGTTTTTTTTTTTTTAAATATTCACTATTGGAATGTATCTTTTCCTCAACTTTTGATTAATTTATTCACTTTTTAATTATACACCTATAATATGTCAGATACCTTCTACATACATACAACAATGAACATGAAATTTATACTAAGGCATGAAAGAAGGAAAATAATCAATAAAATAAATGACATTTTCCATGTAGTGGTAAGACATATGTAGAAAGTAAAAGGAAAGTAATTGGATAAACTTTCTTAAAGAGGTCATCTCTATTTATGTCATAATCAATTGTGCTTGTGTAAGTCCTTTCTCATTTCTTATGACTATGCAACAATGGACTCAAACATATCTAGCATTGTAAGGATAGCACATAATCTAGCAGTGTTTAGTTCTGTTACACATAGGGTCACTATGAATCTGAATAGCTTCAATGGTATCTACAACAACAATCAAATAACTCCTGGTGACCAGATTGTTAGCTCTTGAATAACAGAAAACAAAACACCTTTTCTCTGGATTCCTCAAGTTCTTAGTAAAATTTTCATGCACAATAGATATTAATAT
>NW_006927568.1:0-1721 GCF_000298275.1 Orycteropus afer afer | reverse complement strand
TCATAATGACCCCTCCTTGGGATTCCAAGGTGGTATCACTACAGAAGTAAATTGACCAACCTTCCTTCTGAGGAGTGGCTGGTGGGTTTGAACCACCAACCTTCTGGTTAGCAGTCAAGTTCCTTAGACACTACACTACCAGAGCTCCCATATATATGTATGGCACCTAACAACAACCAATATATATATATACATTGGTTCCTGTGGTTCTCAGACTACTGTCTTTGTCTAGCAATTGTATATTGTCAGTTGCCTTTGAGTCCACTCTGACTCATAACAACTTCATGCCCAACACAATGAAATGTTACCTGATCTTACATCACTTTCATGACATATCACATTGATATATTCAGGTTCACTGTGTATCTTAATTTTCTGAGGTATATCTGCAGGTCTTTCTTCCTATTCAGTCTTATTCAGAAAACTCTGTTGAAATAATGGGTGACTCTTCTTATATTGGAAATACTGGTGGGGTAGCTTCTATGATCCTAGCAACAAACATGCCTCCACAATACAACAAATTGAAAGATGGGTGGCAGAACAATTACATAGTCACGATAATATAAGAAATTTCCATTTTAATTAGTAAGTCATGCTGCTAATGGCTGATGTTGCTCTCGTTAATGGTGCTTTTCACCTGCATGCTGTTGGAAATTACAAGACTGTTCGATGCTATTCTCTCATTCTATCTTTAAAAGAATAGGTCTACACTGATCTTCAGGAGCTCTGGTAGCATAGTGGCTAAGGCACTTGACTGCTAACCAGAAGGCTGGTGGTTCAAATCCACCAGTCACTCCTCGGAAGGAAGATGGGGCAATCTACTTCTGTAGTGATACTGCCTCAGAAACCCAAGGAGGGGTTGCTATGAGTCGGGTCAGACTCGACGGCACATAACAACAACAACACTGATCTTCATTTTAGGTGAAGTCCTATAAATTGAGTGGAAATTACTAGCTTTTAAGTGTTGTAGTTAGTAAACTATTTTCACAAGATTTTTATGAAGAAAACTCTCTCCACTGCCCTTAGAACTTATTTACTCAAAATAGTTCTATTGCTTCTATGTAAATGGAATCAAAGGGTAAGGTCCAGTAACTGTCAGAAAATTACCTCTTCTCCTCATGTAATATGTAACATTTATTATCTTATAGATTATGTGCTGTAATAATTATGTACATTTTAAATCTCCTTAGTAATAATGTCTCTAGGGCTCATCTGATAATAATATGAAAAGGAAAAGAAAGACAACTCAATGAAATTTTGAATTTATTGACTTTATAAAGGTCAACAACAAGATAGTCACAAGGAACATGGTATCAATCTAGTGTGCATTTTGACAGAGCTGTATGTAGTTTCTGATGGATGGTTTTGTAGAGCATTTTTTTTCTGGCTTGTGCGGGACTGGGTTTCCTTTCATCTTTAACACTTTGTCCAGTTTGAGGTGGAGAGAGTTAATTCATTTCAATATGTCATTTTCTTTTTATTTTTATGTCATGGGTTAGATGAAGAAAATCCATCCTTATTCCCATTCCTATTAATCTTTAATCAGTGCATTTTGGTGACCTAAGTAATTGTATGCTTGTTAAGAATCCAACATTTCCTGCGATGAACTGTTGAAATTCTAGACTTGTGGGCTGGACATGGAATTTTCAAACTGAGCATGTTCTTCAACAACTATTTAGGTATGAAGCTAATATTTCTTTTTCCTCCAGTCAATGTCTTTT
>NW_006927567.1:5858-6934 GCF_000298275.1 Orycteropus afer afer | reverse complement strand
GGAACTGCCCACAGGGTCTCCAAGGCTGTCAATCTTCACAGAAACAGACTGCCTCATCTTCTCCTGGGGAGGGGCGGATGGGTTTGAACCTCCAACGTTCTGGTTAGCAATCGAATGCCTTAACCACCGTCCCATGAGAGCTCCTTCCAAAGCATGACAGTTACATAATCGAGGCAGCCACTGAAATACCCCGTGATGGTGTTGCTCCCGACCTCACACCTGCACGTACAGACATGCAACAACGTAGTTTTGGAAACAAAAACACAGCACTCTGAGCATTCACACACATGAATGCACGTAAAAGAGTGAAAAGGAACAAAATGAAAACCCAGTGGTGACTCAGACAAAAGACTTAAACAGAGTTAACTGCGTGGAACTCGGCAGCACAACATACAGAGTAAGCCGTCATGCAGCAAAGGCACGTCCACACAACAGCCGTACAAAAAACTGCAAACCAACAACAGTAAGGCCCCCTCGGGGCAGGAGCCAGCCCCCGGGGCGGGGGATGGAGGGCAGGGTCCAGGGCGCTGAGGACATCCATCTCTTGACCTGGGTGACGGCTCCCTGATATGCTAATATGTAGGAACTCAACTCTGCACACAAAAGTCCTGACAAGAAAATCACAGCTTTGAAGAACCGGGGAAGAGGAAGAAGAGTAGAGAACTGCCTCCAGCCGTGGGTGTGGCTTGTGGCGGTGCCGGTCGCGGCTGGTTACTCATCTCCTCTGAGCGCGCCTGTTTGCCAGTGACCAGCAGCGCTCGTAGGACACCTGCGTGCGTGACGCACAGAGCTGTCTGTCTTCGCGGGGGCAACCGGCAGCACTGCCCAAAGGCCGGGGGCGTGACCCCAAAAGACCAGCTCCCCAAATCGGGGACTGTGGGAGTCCGGTGCCGGGAGGAGTGCCGGCTTGGGGCTCTCCGCACCCACGGAGATAGCCCACGGGGCCCTCGAGGAGCAGGGCACGTGGCCCCCCTGTCCCCCTCTGGACTCCGTAAGCAGCGTCCTCCCAGGGCGCGAGGCAGGGTGGGGAGGCTGGCGGTGGTCCCGGGGGGTAAACGGGGTAACCGGCCCGCTGG
>NW_006927567.1:2277-5359 GCF_000298275.1 Orycteropus afer afer | reverse complement strand
GAACAGCGAGGCCATTCCGCCACAGGCCAGCACAGGGCGCACTCTGATGACGTCAGTGGACGGGATGGAAGTTTTCTCGTGGCCGCCGCTGTTCCCGGGATTCCTCTTCACCCCCAGGCCCGTCCACTCACTCAGGACACTCAAGATGCACCTTTACCACTCGGGGCTGAATTACATCCAACAGAACGAGGGCTTTGGGGCAACAAGGACTGGTATCTCATCGGCCTGATGGCCCTTCCAGGGATTTCCACGGTGGCTTTGAGGTCGTGTGTCCCCAGGTCGCACAGTGAGAGCCCTTGCGGCCCGCGGGAAGCTCCCCCGTGGCTGTGAACGCGCGTACGGAGCACCTGCGGCGGGCACTGCCCATGCCTGGCCCCCGTTGGTGACCTCTGCCCATCGCCTGGCAGCAGGCACACCTCTGCGTGCCCAGCGTCTCCACAGTGGACGGAGCAGAGTGCAGAGTGCCCGCCAGCCTCTTCCACAGCTCTGCCCGCGAAGGTGAAGGCTCCGGGTGTGCTGCGTGGATGGCATGGGTGGGGGGAGGACCCCGGGGCGGGCAGGAGGGCAAGGGAAGGAGGGGGGCACAACATCAACGGGGCCTGCCTGCAAAGGGGCCCTGCCCTGGGGCCACAGACTGAGCCAGGCTGAAGCCAGGAGGCTGGGAGGCTGGAAGGGTCCCCCACGTGGATGGGTCTCAGCGGGGCTTCCAGACTAAGAGACTAGGAAGGAAGGCCTGGTGACCCACATCTGGAGGTCAGCCCGTGCAAACCGTCTGGGTCCCAGGGCACTGTCCGACGGAGCGCTGAAGGCGAGCCCCGTCAGAGGCACTCGAGACAGTGGCCACGGGAGCTGGCCCGGGCCACACTGCCCTCTTCCCTGCAGGGTCACTGTGGGTCACGGCTGAGTCATCTAACAACAACAAGCCCGCTCGGGGGGCCCTGGCTGCGTCTGCAGACCAGAGAGCACAGCCCTGTGCTTTGACTTCACAGGTTGCAGGAAGGCAACAAGAGACTCAGAGAAGGACGCCCAGGCGGGCTTCGAGAACCCCTTAGAGTGCGCCACGCGAGAACCAAGGACCCAGCCGAGAAAGGCCCTGGGGCGAAGGGGCCTTGTGCAGACCAAGGCCCGCTCAGCAGGGCCCGGGCTGCATCAGTGTGCAAGGAGCAGGGACGGGGGACATTCCAGAAGGTTTGAGGACAGACAAGCCCACGACGGAGCCACACGCCCACCCCCAAGTCCCTGGCTACTGTGCATGTAGCCTGCAGCTGAGACAAAGCTTAGGGGAAGGAGAGGCATAAAGTCGGGGTCCCCTTGACCAGCGACGTGCATTGGGGTTCGGAACAGGCACTGGCTGACGTTACCAGGAGGCAGTAGGGTGCAGGGGTGCTCTGCACAGCCTCGAGTTGCGCTGCCGGGGTTCCAACCCTGGCTCCGGCTCTTGTCGGCTCTGTGACTTCCAGGCTGTCTTCACTCCTGCTTCCCTGCTTGCTCACGGGTCCAGTATGGGTCCTGCCAGCCCCTACCCCATCCAACCAGTCGCCAGCAAGTTCACTCTGTGTCATGGCTACCCCGTGTGTTGGAGGGGAACTGTGCCCTGTGGGGTTTTCAGTGGCTGGTGGCTCAGAAGCTGGTAGCCAGGCCTTTCCTCTGAGGCACCCCTGGGAGCCTTATCAGTTAGCAGCCAGGTACTGACCTCTTGTACCATCCAGGACTCCATTGCTTTGTTACAGTCACTGTGGTAATCCCTGAGGATTAGTGTCTGACATGGGATTAGTTCTCTGCAAGTAAAAGCTATTATCGTAGAACAATGAAGAAAGCTATGTACCTAACCACCTGCGCTGTGTGAGAGAGGAGGAGAATGGGCCCTGGGAGGTCCATGGATGAGCCAGGGCACAAGGGCAGTGACAGAAGGAGATTGTCAGAGAGCAGAGGAGGCAGGAAGGAGGCTCCTTGCTGATTCTGCTCACGAGCTCTGCAAAACAGCATCTCCCTGCCCTGGGCTGGTGGGACCCTGCTGCCCGGGGTGGTCTGACCCTGCTCCCCCGGGGTGGTCAGACCCTGCTGCCCTGGGCTGGTGGGACCCTGCTGCCCGGGGTGGTCAGACCCTGCTGCCCTGGGCTGGTGGGACCCTGCTGCCCTGCAATGATGACACGCCCACTGCCCTGGCGTGGTCAGACCCTGCTGCCCTGGGGTGGTCAGACCCTGCTGCCCTGGGCTGGTGAGGTCTGGGTTCTCTGCAAAGGTTCCTGAAATACGAAATAAGTCCTGTCGCTGTGCCTCTGGGGGGGTGATAGGAAGGCTTGAGGACTTAGGCCGATTATTTAGAAAATGCAGATGGTCTTTGCTGTATTGATGTTACCGCTTGGGCTGTGAGTGTCTGAGATCTTGATACACTGACCAGGGAGTCCTGAAGTTGCATCTTTGAGAGAAACAGCATCGAACTACAGCTGGCCGCAGCAAGTCCTTAAAGAAAGCTCATTCCAGGACCATAACCGGGGTCCTTATTCCCAGACTAACAACGACACCTATGACACGGACGGACAGAAGAGGGCCCTCAGAGTTGTCACGACTTCGCTCTACTCGGAGCACTGGTCAAGAAGCCTAGCGGCACACGGCATTGGGTCAATCTGCTCCAAAAGTCTCACTTAAGTTTGAAAAAGCGAACATGTCATTTTCACGACTAAGCTGGGCCTGACCCGACGCGTGGACTCACATACATGTGAAAGTTGGGAAAAAAGGCATTAGAAGAACTGGCTTATTCAAAGTGCAGTGTTGACGAAGAATACTGAATTTTCATGGACTTCCAAAAGAACGAACACATTGGTCTTAGAAGAAATACAACCAGAATGCAGCAAGGACAGCGTCACATCATCAACAGCGACAGTAACTTGAGGACATGGTGTTGGGTAAAGCAGAGGGTCAGTGAAAACGAGGGAGACCCTCCCCACGACGGCCCAACACAACAGTCGCAAAACGGACCCTCGGTCCTGAAGAGGCCGGGACCGGGCCACGCCACAGTGGCCCAACACAACAGTCGCAAAACAGACCCTCGGTCCTGAAGAGGCCGGGACCGGGCCACGCC